>NC_134784.1:30832137-30837137 GCF_046742065.1 Oratosquilla oratoria
CGCGAATATCGCAGAAATGCTAATCAGTTCTTCATCCCAAGAAGGAGCACAAGTAGCGTATGTCTACGGGTGGAGAGTAAAGGACGTTGCAAGACATAGAGAAAGGAGAAAAGACAACAGCGTAGTATACAGCACACCGCGTAGTTGATGTACTACATACTACGGCGAGACGTCACGGGGGCTGAATAGAAGGATAGGAGAGCACAAAAACGACCTGCGGCAATACAGGACTTCCAACTCCCTACTTGTGCAAACAGAGACACATGGGCATTTGCCAAAATGGGTTGAAGCACGACCTCTCCGGACGGGTCTGAAGAAGAGAATGAAGAGGTTGGTAGAGACAGCGCCTACCATACTAGGAGAGGTAACTAACCGCAGGGATAGTTTTTGTCAGTCTCTGGTTGCTGCCAGGATGGTCCTGGGCGACAGAGCGGACCAATCATTCATATAAATTTGTATTAATATGTGTATATGTATGTATTAAAAAAATACTCTTACTGGAGTGAGCCGCCAGAGCAGCGCAGTGAATGAATGAATGAATGAATAATATCTGGATCAAGAAGGTAAATAAATACATGAAAGCAAGTTGGTTCGTCATTGAAAATATTTGAAGAACTTTGAGACAAAACATGAAGAAAAGGTTAAAAGCAAACACGAAGACAGAACACGGAAATAATCAATGAACACAGAAACAATATACAAAAAAGATGATAATAATAATAGGAATATTGTTGACATGGGACATGAATTTTTTTTTCAATCTCACTAAACGCGAGAATATTAACTGATCAATCACAAAAAATATTTGATTCATAAGAAGAAATATATGCGTACATATTTATATTTCAACATCTTAACCTATACCCATATTGCGCGGTGGCTAAGTATGATTTCCTATCCTCTTCCCCCCGCCCCCAGACATATAAATCTCAGGTAAAATGTATTCAATCTATACATAGTACAGTGATTACACGCCCTCTATGTTTTTTTATGTAGGTTTGGTAGTAAAAACACTTACTGTAGTCTCCTAGACTTCTTATCAAGATGAACTGGGAGAGAAAGTGGATAAATGGGGGAGAGAGTGAATTCCTCTCAGCTGACTAAAATCATCTGGCGATACTAATTACAATAGAATAATGATTTAAGTTCGCTGAGCACTTTAGGGACTTAGTGATACCTCTATGGACCAGAGATACGTAGCACTGTCCATTACTAGTAAAAAATGCTGATAATTTTTAATTTCTGCTATTTCTATTGTCTGTTGCAGCCGTCCGTCAAATGTGTACACACACACACACACACACACACACACACACACACACACACACACACACACACACACACACACACACACACACACACACACACACACACACACACACACACACACACACACACACACACACACACACACACACACACACACACACACACACACACATATATATATATATATATATATATATGTATATATATGCATATATATATATATATATATATATATATATATACATATGTATACATATATATATATATATACACATATATATATATATATATGTATGTATGTATTTATGCGAATATTTTAACCCTGTAAGATTTGCGGATGACATTATTCTCGTTTCAGAAAGAGCAGAAGACTTGGAAGATATGCTGAGTGATCTGAACAAGGAAAGTCTCGATGTAGGTTTAAAAATGAGTAAGAGTAAAACCAAAGTAATGTTCAACATTAAAGTTCAAAGTAAAGAGATTATAATCGATGGTGAGATTCCGTTGTCAGCTCTAAGATGTATATTTTTTCGGCGAATTTGTCACGCGTTCCCCCTTCCATACCGGTTGACATTTTCCCGTCTATTCTGTCTGACGTTAAGTGATTTTATTAAATTTTTTGGTCACCCCACTTCAGTCTCCTCCTCTTCCAGCCCCCTCCACCGCCTCCTCCATCCCCAAAAGTCACATGTGCTCAATCTTTTTTAATTTGATTTGATTGTACTTTTTCTTTTATCAACGATGACTAACGCTGCTATCTTTTGGGGTTAATATTGCGACAGATAGATTGAAAGAGGGAAGGAAGAAAGAAAGGGAGGAGGAAAGGAAGAACAGTACAAACTCAAAAATTGTCAGCATTTTTTCTTTTTTCTTTTTTTCTTTCTTTTTTATTTATTTATTTTTTATTTTTTGCTTAGGAAATAGTCTCCATACATAAAAATGTGCTGCGTGTCTCTGGTCTGTAGGGGTGTCACTACAGAAATCGGGAAGGAAGAAGGAAGACTTACCTGCATTGCAAGGATAAGGTAGAGGACCTGGTGGGTTAGAGAGTAACCCGTGTATCCAGGCTCGGTCATGGTCTTCCAGCAGGATAAACTCACACTGCAGGAGGTCTTCCTCATCATCATCCTCTTCAGGTGGGAAAATTCAGAAACAGCCTCCTCCTCCTCCTCCTTTTCCTTCTCATCTTCCTTCTCGATCTCTTCTTCTACCCTCTTCTCCTCTTCCTCCTCCTCCGTCTTCTCCGAAGTAGAGTCTTCATCCTGGTAGAACACTTCGACCATCCTCTTTGTGTCGTCGTCGCCGACGTCGCCTTCAGCAGCACCTTCTTCAGGGTCGTCCTCGCCGTCGCCGCTGTCACCAAGGGCTTCGGCGATACACAGATCGGACTTGTTCTGATCGAGTTGCTCAATGTCTGCATGAACAGAGATAGAGAGAGAGCGAGAGAGAGAGAGAAAGAGAGAGAGAGAGAGAGAGAGAGAGAGAGAGAGAGAGAGAGAGAGAGAGAGAGAGAGAGAGAGAGAGAGAGAGAGAGATAGTCAGTCGAGGACCAAATGCTACATTCATCACTTCATGTGCCGATAACGCTCTTCACGAATTCAGTAATCCACCCCATATCCGAACTAATTGAGCCATTGGTTTTTCGAATTTGAGAGGTTGGTCGGATTTGGGAGGGTGTTCGGATTTGAAGGTTGTTCGGATTTCGGAGCGTGTCCGGATTTCGGAGGGTGTTCGAATTTGGAAGGGTTTTTGGATCTGGGAGAGTGTTCGGATTTGAGAGTTAAAATTATCTCCTCCCCCTGCAAGTAGTCTCCATTCTTCCTTTCCAATGATAAATTTTTAATTTTGGAGGAGTGAAAATGGGATATAACCAATGAAAAACCATCTTGTTCGGATAAAGGCGAAGGCCGTATATGGGAGGGATTACTATATATCTTCTAATTCTAATGAGCATGGGAAGAACTTCGATCAGTCTTGGTGTTAAATCCGTCTGTGGATTTTGATCGGATTGTTTCCTCTTTAGGTTAATTCCACAAGTAAATGTATATACATAGAAAAAGTTTCCTTATATTCTTAAGGAACAAACATACAAAGGATTACAAAGGCGGAGCATGCCGACAGGAGACCTTTTGGTCCATATCTAGGTCGGATGCGAAAAAAAAATCATAAAAAAACTATAATAATGTAAATAACAAATAAAATACATAAATAAATGCATAGGTATAGTTACATAATAAACTAACAGGTAAATAGTAAATAACAATAAATTGACATATAACTAATAATAAATGAAAATCAGACAGACAAATTATAACAAAACAAAAACAAATAATATAAGATAAATTATAATAATTACTGCATCTTACTTAGGTATACACACATACACTCGCACACGCACACACACACACACACACACACACACACACACACACACACACACACACACACACACACACACACACACACACACACACACACACACACACACACACACACACACACAGAGAGAGAGAGAGAGAGAGAGAGAGAGAGAGAGAGAGAGAGAGAGACACACACACCATACAAAAATTTAAGAAGAACCTAGATGCTGAGAGATACAAAGACGGATCACTACGAGCATAGTTCCCCTTCCCGTATAATACAACTAGGTAAATAAATACACACGCATATATGAGAGAAATTCGCTAGTAACAGCGACATCAATCTGATAATTTCTATGACAGTCGCATGTAGGATTCGAACCCACTGCTTTCGGCTACCCGTAAGATTACCTTCACAGAACCTTAACTGTCATAAAAATTATCAGATTGATGTCGCTGTTACTAGTGAATTTCTCTCATAGTTACAATGGCGAAAAGCGTGAAAAGGATTCGTTCCGATCCTTGCCCCTTGCCACTAGTGGGCTTGGGCCTTGTGTAAATCAGGAACTGGGGTCGCAGATTAGTGATCTTTCCTGTCCTCGGGAATCAGTTCGATTTCAGGTTACAAGGCTTTTTACAGTCTCTGTGGTGTAGTGGGTTAGGGCTCTGTGAAGATAATCTTACGGGTGGCCGAAAGCAGTGGGTTCGAATCCTACATGCGACTGTCATAAAAATGATCACACACACACACACACACACACACACACACACACACACACACACACACACACACACACACACACACACACACACACACACACACACAGACACACACACACACATATATATATATACATATACATACATATATATATATATATCTATATATATATATATATATATATATATATATATATATATATCAAGGATTACTATTACACAGGACGTGCGCACCCAGATCCCTGGGTCCGCTAGCGGAGGCCATTGCTTTCTTTGTAACCTAACATTTTATATTTGGGTAAATATATCAAAACTAGAAAACTAACATTGTATATAGGACAAATATATCATCGTGGAATCACAGATCCATCTCCAAGGAATCATCTCCTTCAGTTTCGGATCATTTTCAGTCCACATTTTATAACATTCATCCCCAATCGCCGCTTGCTTCCACGGTCGGACTCTGCCCATCATTTGGACAAAAATAATACCACAAGCCCAGAGATCGACCGGAGGTCCAAGGTAGCTCGGGTCTCGGAGGATTTCTGGGGCCATGTAAGCCCGAGTACCCATAATGCCTTTGATTCGAACCTCTTTGCCTTTGACCACGAAGACGTCTGAAAGTCCGAAGTCTGCGATCTTGAGGACTTT
>NC_134784.1:30852137-30857137 GCF_046742065.1 Oratosquilla oratoria
GAAAATGAAAATTATGCTTAGATTTAAGAATATGATAAAGGGAGATGCATGAAATTAAAAAAAATAATAAAGACGAAGGCTTGTAAATTAAGCCCTCCCCTTCCCAAATATCAATAATAATAACAAATAGAAAAAAACATCAAAGTTAAGAAAAGAGAAACATTATATTTTTTATAGAAAAATATAGTTTAGAAATTGACGAAATGGTATAGAAAAAGAGAAGAGAAATGGTCTGAGCAGGATGCAATATAATGAAACTAAACGTGGACATATATTTTGGCTTGATTTATTACCCAATAATGTTAATGTTAAAGCTACGACAAGATTAAAGGGAGACAGCACGCCCTGAGATTGGAATTTCTATTTACCAAAGAACCCGATGTGGTTGATTCTTTGAGGTAAATGTATCCATTGGGGGTAAAAATAAAGTGGCGATGTTGAAATCGAATTTCAATTGACAGGAGAGACATAGAAACTCACACTCAAAATCACCATCCCACTTCCATACAGTGGGAAGTGAAAAATCCCTGGTAGAGCAAAGTCCTGTCAGTTGGGTCCAGTCTTTTTTTTTTTTTTTCTTCTTTTCTTTTTTTTCATGTTGGGTCGCCACCCTGACTGGGAATCGAACCACCTGCACATGAATTCAAAGCGATAGCCACTAGGAGAGAGAGATTTGTAGAAACTGGAGGTGAATTATATAAACAAGGCAGATAGAGAAATAAAGGTTTGAGGATATAGATAGAAATTCACGAAAACAAGAAAAAAATAGAAAAAAAAATGTTTTTAATCTACAACTTGGGCAAGGACAAATTTGTGCCAAGAATTAGAGAGGAAGATTAAACATATTGGTTCACCAGAAGACAAACGCAGAAATAACAGAAAAAAAACACCATTGCAAAGGAAGAACACTAAAGAACTCGAAGAAATATTCACGAAAATCCGAAAAAGGAAGAAAAAATAAATAGAATCAACAAATACGAAGACTAAGTTGTTTTATAGGTTTGCCAGGGAAGGAATCACTAAGCTAAAGATCGAAGGAAACATCTATGAGAATGTATCGACACAAACTGAAATAGTGAACAAAAATTTCTAGTCGGTTGTCACCGTGAAATAAAGGAGTAAATGGAAATGTAATATAATTGATATATATTAATATGAATTATGGTAAATTGATATATATATATATACTGTATATATATATATATATATATATATATATATATATATATATATATATATTCCACTCATTTGTCTTACATACTTCAATATATATATATACATATATATACATATATATATGTATATATATATATATATATATATATATATATATATATATATATATGCTAATAAGAACACGGGTACGTGTGTTCACTTATGCAAAGTAGACCACTTGTAAAAAGAAACTAACAAAGCAGAGCGCTTTCGTATATTACATCTTCAGTGCAAAAAAAAGTACTTTTTACACTGAAGATGTAATATACGAGAGCGCTCTGCTTCGTTAGTTTATTCTTCCAAGTGGTCTACTTTGCATATATATATATATATATATATATATATATATATATATATATATATATATATATACAGTATATATATATATATATAATAAATTAGTATAAATTTATATGAATTATAAATAATATAATTAAAGGACATAGATTCTTAGAGACATTTGGTGTCGAAAATGCCTCTAGGCTTGACGAGATCCACAACTAGATAGTTAAGGCGTGCAGAGAAGAACAGGTGGATGAGATTCACCCTAATTGTATGTTTATTAGAAAACCCGCTTGGCAAGAAAAAGGATAACGACATTAAGTTATTGTTTGCTTGTTTATTTATGTATCGATGCATCTATCTATTATCTATTAACTGAATTATCCATATATATTTATCTGCTTATCTCCCTTCATTTATATTTTTATCTATCCAATTATCTATTTATTCATATATCTATTCACTTATCTATCTTTTTATATATTTATTCATCTATTTATTTATTTATTTGATCTATTTTCTTTTTGTTATTCTTATTTATTTATTCGTTTATTTTCCATCTATTTGTTTGCATATTTTCATTTGTTCATTCATTGATTTATTTTCATTTATTTATCTATTTCTTTTATTCTTGACATCAAAACATTAAGTAGGCGTCTGCGTATTACAGACTTCGATTTGATCAATGTAATACACAGAGCTTGGGAGGGACCGAGCAGCACGCAATCTAACATCAGGTCAGCCGACTCTTGACGCTTGTTTTATCATCGTCTCAATTGTGTTGTTCTATCCCATCAGTCTCATCCAGCCCTAAGATACTTTCCCACAGTTTTCCTTCCCGTAGGTTTTATGCAGTCAATTCTTTAAAGAATTTCTTGACACCTTTACGGACCAGAGAAGCTCTGGCTGCTTGAATATCTCTCCTGTACCACAGTATGACACCAGTTTATCCGTAGTGTCTTGTGGCGGAGGACATGAACACTGTCGCAGAGTTCCCCTGAACGGGAAGAGGAGCGTAGGTGTTAGAGACCCCTCCCTTTATATATATATATATATATATATATATATATATATATATATATATATATATATATATATATATATGTATATATATATATTATATATATACAGTATATATATATATATATATATATATATATATATGTATATACATATTGCATTTTTCTATGTGATTCTATATATTGTGTTGTGAAGAAGTGTATTTTCTGTATATTCTATGTTATCCCATAATTCCAATTGTTACGTGGTTTCATTCGAAAGCAGCTTCGTCTGGGCTTCGAACGAGTTTCGTGAACTTTATACATAACCCAAGTATATTCTGGCATTGGGAATGATCAATCTCTCAAATGTATTAGATCAAGGATAAGTTGACTATGTTAAATGTAAATAAGTACCCATTGTGTGTGAAATAGATTTAATTGTAAACCCACATGTGGATCCCTCGTGGTTTGAGGTAGCAGAAGGTGAGGTTGTTTAGGGTACTCTGATCATATAGTCAATGTTAATAGCTGCGTGTAACAAAGTTGAGCCAGTGCAGCTGGAACGATACATACTCTATGTTTACTGTATTTGTTGAATCATTAATATATTATGTACTTTCTAATAGCATAATATTCATGTATTACTCAACCGGCTTTTCACCTTTCTTCAAAATCACCTTTTACTTAGTTTATATTTATGAAATTCAGAAATTTCATTATAAATAAAACTCTAAAATGTATTAGATTTCTCTTTCCGACAATTCTTAAAATATTGATAGATTATTAAATTCATGGAGGTAAAGAATGCACTTGGAGAAACAGACACATGTAAATTACTAAAGAACTTTGTTATCTTATGGGCTATTGTCCTCTCACTTTGATATTTTTTCTTTTGTCTCTCGGAGCCCGTAAGTTATCAGGATGGAGAGTTGTAGGAGATTCAGCGGCATAATATATATGTATATATGTATGTGTGTATGTGTGTATGTGTGTGTGTATGTGTGGTTATGTGTGCATGTATGTGTGTGCATGTGTGTGTGTATGTGTGTGTGTATGTATGTGTGTATTGTATTGTATGTATTGTATTGTATGTATTGTATGTATTGTATGTATTGTATGTATGTATTGTATGTATTGTAATGTATGTATGTATTGTATGTATTGTGTTGAATTGTATGTATGTATGTATTGTATTGTATTTTATGTATGTATTGTATTGCATGTATGTATCGTATTGTATGTATTACATGTCTTGTATGTATGTATGTATGTATGTATGTATGTATGTATGTATGTATGTATTGTATGTATTGTATCTTATCAACCACATTATTTTTTTCCATTCTTATTCCTTGCAAACGCGATCGAGACTGACAAGGAGCTCGATGGAAGCATATTTCGAAACAAATGGGCAGTGGCTTAACCAATTGTGCTATCAAGAGGAATATAAATTGAGCACAATTTCTAATATATGTATGCTCGAGTTACATATACACGAATTTTATACTGAACTCACCCCCGCCATGATAGCGCAATTGGTAGTGTGTACACAAGTGGGATAATATTACAACATACACGGAATGGTCCCTAGTGCAAAATTCGTGTATATGTAACTCGAGTATATATATATAAAATTGTGCTCAACTTGTATCCCTCTTGATAGCGCAATTGATTAAGTCACTGTCCATCTATTACGTATCGGCTAGGTTTGAGTCCTCGCCCGACAGCGTATCAGTTTCCGAATATGTTTCAATCGAGCTCCTTGTTAGTCTCGATCGCGTTTGCAAGGAATTAGAATGAAAGAAATAATAATGTGGTTGATAAGATACAATACATACATACATACATACATACATACATACATACATACATACATACAAGACATGCAATACATACAATACGATACATACATACAATACATACAATGAAATACATACATATAATACAATACAATACAATACATACATACATACAATTCAACACAATACATACAATACATATATACAATACATACATACAATACATACAATACAATACACACATACATATACACACACACAGCGTATCAGTTTCCGAATATGCTTCCATCGAGTTCCTTGTTAGCCTCGATCGTGTTTGCAAGGAATTAGAATGGAAAAAGATAATGTGGTTGATAAGATGAAAATCTATGTACTGGGGACATTTCAGTGTATGTTGTGATATATATCTATATATATATCTATCTATATATATATATATATATATATATATATATATATATATACATATATATATACATATATATATATATATATATATGTATGTATATATATGTATATATATACATATATATACATATATACATTCATATATATACATATATTTATATATATATACATTATATATATATACATATATATATATATATATATGCTAATAAGAACACGGGTTCGTGTGTTCAATTATGCAAAGTAGACCACTTGGAAAAGATGTAATATACGAAAGCGCTCTGCTTCGTTAGTT
>NC_134784.1:30864637-30869637 GCF_046742065.1 Oratosquilla oratoria
TAATAATAATAATAATAATAATAATAATAATAATAATAATAATAATAATAATAATAATACATACATACATATACCAAGGCTTTTTTCCCGCCCTAATAATAAATAATAATGATAGGGAGGTAGCCAATAAAGGGAAAGGCATAATAAACATAATCCCCACCCAATAATTTCATAATAAATACACTCCACACCCCTCCCACCCTTCCTCGTCATAATGAGCACCTCCTGGATGACGGGTCATCCCTGCACCCTGCCCACCCCTCCCCCCACCTGGGTCAGAAGCAGTGTCGCAAGACACAGTACATCCACAGCAAGGCCGCTTCATTTAATCGGCGACCCCCCCTCTCCGTCCCCCTTTGCATGATAAGGAGATGGACGGGGAGAAATCCCTTCGGGCTGCGTCAATAATAATACTCACACATAACTAACCCCTCCCCCCCGCCCATAATCCTCCTCATGCAGTCACAACACCATCCATATACAACCATTTCTCCACTCACCTCTGCTCTTCCTCTCCCTTCCTTCCTCAACAGACATAATCCCCTCTTAACAAACAATAATAATAATCCAATAATAATAATAGATAATAATCCTCATGTTCACCCTAATCCAATAATAATAATGCCTTCCATACTCTTTTACTAGTCTTTCTTCACTCATAATCTGTTCCAGTGTCCCATAACCATCCTAATATTCTTTCATAATAACCCCTCTCTCCCAAATCCTTTTTCACCCCTGTAATAATCCTCCTCACCCGCGACTCCTCATATTCTCACGCTATCATAAGCCTAGTAACCCCCACCATAATAATAACTTCTCAACACCTCATCTCAAACACATTCAAAACTCCTTCTGATGATGATCGATGATGATGATGTTCCACGTGATGAACAATGATGATAATAATGAATAATAATAATGAATGAATGATTTAATGAATAATGATAATTGATAATAATAAAAATAATAATAATAATAATAATAATAATAATAATAATAATAAATAATGATAATGATAATAATAATAAATAATAATAATAATAATAATAATAATAATAATAATAATAATAATAATAATAATAATATTAAAAATAAACATAATAATAATACATACATAAAATAATACATAATGATAATAATTTTTCCCCTTCCAAGGGAATAATAAAATAATAATAATAATAATAATAATAATAATAATAAATCATAATAATAATAATACTAATAATACTCAAAATAATACTAATAATAATAAAAATACTCATAAAAATAAATAAAATTCATTTAATCGGCGACCCCCCCATGATGATAATAATAAGGCGAGGACGGGGAAAAATCCCTAATGGGCTACTAAAAATTAATAATAATAATAATAACCCCCCAATTCCTCCTAATGCAATAATAATAATAAATAATAATAATAATAATCCATAATAATAATAATAATAACTCAACAAATAATATAATCTTCCCCAGAAGCCCCCATACCCCATGATCCACCTAATCCTAGGATAATATCATTATGATAATAATACTGCCTTCCATAGTAATAGGTAATAAACATAATAATATAATGAATGATAATAATAACCTAATGAATTCTTTCATAATGATAATAATGATAATAATAATAATAATAATAATAATAATAATAATAATAATAATAATAATAATAATAATCTCAATAATAATTCAAAAATAATAATAATAATAATAATAATTCTAATAAATAATAATAATACTAATAATAATGATGGCACAATCAATCAATAATAATTAATCTTAATAATTAATGTCTAATCCTAATATAATACTTTAAACCAAAGAGCATAATTACTCGCTTCTCTCAATCTACATTCTTACCTAACCTTAATAATAATAATAATAATAATAATAATAATAATCTAATAATAATATTCCTCCAGGATCGCTCTCCCTTATGATGATGATGATGATGATGATGGATGATGATGATGATGATGATGATCACCCATTACTGAAATGATGATGATGATGATGATGATGATGATATGATGTAATCAATGACTAATAATAATAATAATAATAATAATAATAATAATACCCTTGCCACCGATAGCGCAGTGTGTCCGCACATAATAATAAAAAATAATAATAATAATAATAATAATAATAGCAATAATAATGATAATAATAATAATTATAGTAGTAATAATGGTAATGATAATAATAATGATGATGATAATGATATTTGTAATTGTATCTGGATCTATGCATGAAAAAAATAAGAATATATTATACAATTTTCCTATAAGTGTTGGGGGGGCGGGGAGCAAGGGGCAGCAAGTGTTGCCTGTTGTTACATGTTTGAGCTTGTCGCTGTTTGTCTAGCTTACATTTTATCGTTGCGCTGTGCGATTGCGTCATTGTTGTTTTGCCTCTCTAACCGGAAACATGGATTTTTCGAAAGAAGGCTGCAGATTCTACACCTTCAAAAGGTGGAAACTCGGGAAAAAAGCTGGCCGTCTCGGTTGTGACAGAGCGCTGAATGTTCCCGTAGAATTTGTCAATGAAACAAACTGGGCCAAAACATGACTGTAACATATGAATGTGTTACTTTGGACTAGGTGACGTAGGGCGAAAGAGATGCGCAGTTTCGTTTGTACATTTTATTCTAATAAAGGTACTACGTGTGTCAGAGGCAGACGTGGCGTGGTGGTCCCCGAAGTGGGGGACCAACCGCGAAGGCCTAGTGACACGCTACAAGTACAGAGGAATGACTGACTGACTTGCCTGCCAGCTCTGGGCAGGCAGTATACTGTATATACAAGGGACTGACCCGACGCCATGACCAGACGCGACCTAACTGCGGTGACCCTTTCTGGCCTGTCAATACCAGCATCAGGTACTATACACTCCGACTCCAAATGCATACAATTTGCACCGATGCTAGAATGCTTGTGGGGTACATGTACACTACATGACCACTTCCCCCCCCCACACAAACACACGCACGCACGCACACACAAACACCCCACGCGCGCGCACACACACACACACACACACACACACACACACACACACACACACACACACACACACACACACACACACACACACACACACACACACACACACACACACACACACACACACACACACACACACACACACACACACACACACACACACACACACACACACACACACAAACACACAAACACACACACACACACACACAATGTAATTTGGAAAAAGTAAAAAATATATATATAAGGACAATATAACATTGGTGCAAAGGAAATAAAGAAAGTGGGATCTGAAAAAGACCTCGGAGTAATCATCACAAAGGATATGCCCCCTGATAAACAGATAAACAAAAATGTCGGTGAAACCTATAACTTGCTAAGATAAATAAAAATGGCTTTTACTTATTTGGATGAAGAAATGGTAAAGAAAATACTCGTCACACTGATAAGTCCAAAATTGAAGTACGTAGCGATGCTATGGTCACCCAGTACTGAAAAGAATCGTAAGGAAAACTGAGAGAATCCAGAGAGCAACTACGAAGATGGACCCAACACTATGAAAACTGTCATATGAAGACAGATTGCCAAAACTAGTATTACCGACTCTGGAACAAAGGAGAAAAAGAGGTGATTTGTTTATCCATCTACAGAATTATGAGAGGTTTAGAAGTCCTTGATAGAGAAGACTTACTAATTTGGGCTAAGACAAACACAAGAGGACATGGAAGGAAGCTCAAAAAGGATATTTATAGAAGTGATCTGAAAAAGAACAGCTTTCCCCTTAGGGTGGTGGATGTATGGAACATACTAGACGAAACAATACTGTGTGCAAAAACAATACAATACACGACTTTATGAGCAAATCAGACATGGCGAGATACAGAGACAGGACACCGCGAGCGTAGCTCCCCTTCCCGTAAGATACAACTAGGTAAATACTACTAGGTAAATACACACACACACACCAAGACGTGCGTCTTGTGGATCGGCGTGCGCGTGCGCACGGGAGCATCCACTAGAAGAGAAGAGAAGAGAAGAGACGGGAGAAGTGGCCTGGCGGGGCCACTTATTCGTTCAAGACAGGGACTCTCTTTACTCATTTCATTCTTACTGAGAAGTTTAAGACATCTTTATTTATCTGAAGGGTTGTGGGAAGCGGATATTCTCCTTGAAGGAGTCTCGATCCAGAAAGAATCCTTTCAGGCTGGTGGCCACCGCCACAAAAGCCAATTCCAAAGTCCAAAGTCCAAGTATTAAGTCACCTTAAGCAAGAGGCTTGCACGACAGACCGGACGCAGCCCCAGCGTCTTGCCAAGCTAATATCCGGTGGTGGTGGTGGTGGTGGTGGTGGGTGGTAGGGCGGGGCTATTGTCGCCGTTGTCATTGTCATCGTCGTCGTCGTTGTCTTCGTCTCCGTCGTCGTTGTCGTCGTCATCTCCGTCTTCTTCGTCGTTCCCATCGTTTGTGCAAAGGAATAAGGTAAGAGTTGGGTGGTGAGGGGAAGAATGGGAAGATGGGAGGGAGGTGTATGCCGGAGGAAGGAAGGGAGGGAGGGAAGGAAGGGAGGGAGGGAGGGAGGGCATTTTGCATCCAGAGTGGCAGTTGTGCAGTGTCAAGTGACACGCAAAGACTACCAGGTGATAGAGAAAAAGCATGATAAACATAAAAATAGCAAATAAAAGAAGAGAGAAAGAAAGAGAGAGAGAGAGAGAGAGAGAGAGAGAGAGAGAGAGAGAGAGAGAGAGAGAGAGAGAGAGAGAGAGAGAGAGAGAGAGAGAGAGAACGTTCGATAAGGTAACCCATCAGAGACTACAAAAAGTCAAAGCCCGCATAGGAGGAAAAGTGTTTGAATGGATTATAACATGGATCAGTGACAGAAAATAGCAGGTCACCATTAGCGGTGTAAAATCCAAATGGGGAAGTGTTAATAGTGGAGTTTCTCAGGGCTCGGTTTTAGGTGCCTTATTGTTCATAATTGTCCAAGTCGTTTGACTT
>NC_134784.1:30882137-30897137 GCF_046742065.1 Oratosquilla oratoria
CTTCTACTACGGCTACGTCATCACCCAGGTGAAGTCTTCTAAATACGAAAAGGATACGTACCTTAGAACACTTTCGTATATTGTTCATTCGTATATTGAAGCAAGACTGGCGCTGCAATCACCCGTTCTGTGAATTATTTTCATAATATTTTCCATACTTCTTTTCGTACCTTCGAATCTTCGTATATCGGGTTTTCGTACATTGGGGATATTTGTGCGACTGTTCTACTCTGTTGTACTACGTCGTGAATGGAAGGGAGGGTAGGGAGGGAAGGAGTAAGGGAGTAGTTAAAGCGAGGCTAGTTTGATAGCCGTTAGAGGTAGCAACTTATAAACTACCCCTCCATTTTCCCAATATCAACGTAAATTTAGTAAAAATTTCCTCCAAACTATCCTAGTATCAACACTTACTTGCTGGATAAGTAAACATGCAGCTAGCACTAGCGGCTGCTAAACTAGTCCCGTGTCAAAAAGGCAAGAAAACTAACGCGTGTTTTTAGAGTTGTAAGGCGCGTTTATTGGGTGGTTGAGGGAGAGGGGTGGTGGGGTAGTGGCGCCCACATACAGCTCGAAGCCGAACTCTGTCCTCACCTGGCTGAAATCGATCTCCTGTCCTTTGCTTTCATTAGATGTACGAAGAATGTAGCCGCCATGCTAGTGACTTGCCCCCTCCTCCTCCTCTTCCTCCTCCTCCTCAGTTACCTACAACACTGTTGCGAACTATGGAGTGGGAGGGGATCAATAGGTCGATACTTTACTCCGGTTCTCTCTTCCTGGTAGCCCAAGACCCCCAAGAAACCGGTCACGGCCACCAGCTCGGCACATAGATAATTTAGTGAAGAGATTTTGTGCTGTTCTCTGGAAGGGGTGAATTGAACACAGTGTAATAGACGTGCTATGGAGATCTCAACTTGATTCTGGGCACTGAGCACGCGCGCGCGCGCGCACACACGCACACACACACACACACACACACACACACACACACACACACACACACACACACACACACACACACACACACACACACACACACACACACACACACACACACACAAATAGAAAATAGAATATCGGGTCAATATAAAATTGGAAACAAGGAAGTCAAAAAAGTCAATTCAGAAAGGGACTTGGGAGTGATCATTTCAAGTGACTTGACACCTGATAAACATGTCAATAAATCATTTGGAGAGAGTTTTAACTTATTTAGATCAATGAAAGTGGCCTTCGACTACATGGATGAAAAAAAATGTATAGAAAATAGTAGTTACACTAATAAGACCTAAACTAGAGTATTCTGGAACACTATGGGCACCTAGCACAAAAAAGAACATAAGAAAATTAGAAAGAATCCAAAGAGCAGCGACAAAAATGGTACCTACACTATCAAATTTGACATACGAACAAAGATTGGAGAAATTACATCTATCAACACTGGAACAGAAGAGAAAGAGGTGATTTGTTGACCATTTACAGAATTATGAAAGGGATGGAAATTCTCGATAGAGACGACTTATTAAAATGGGACAGAAGAGAAACAAGGAAACAAGAGGTCACGAAAAGAAGCTAAAGAAGGACAGTTACAGAAGAGACCTGAAAAAGAATAGCTTCCCACATAGATTGATTGATGTCTGGAAGAAACTAAACGGAGAAACAGTGAATACCAAAACTATACACAATTTTAAGAATAAACTAGATGCGGAGAGATACGAAAACGGGTCCTACGAGCATAGCTCTCGTCCCGTAAAATACAACTAGGTAAAACACACACACACACACACACACACACACACACACACACACACACACACACACACACACACACACACACACACACACACACACACACACACACACACACACACACACACACACACACACACACACACACACACACACACACACACACAACACACACAACACACACACACATAAATACTTGGGATAGCTTAGAAGGTGACGTAACCTAATCTGGAATAATACATAAATTCAAATCTAAGTATGATAGCTGTAATGAGGGAGATCGATTCATTTTTTGTCCCAGTCAGTCGTCTTTCAGATCTACAGCAGGTGGAGTGACTCTACTCCCCCTTGACGTCCTGACGTCCTCCTTGAGTTCCTCCTTGACTTCCCCGCCACAGATCGCCGGCGGCCGGGCGGCGGAGCTGTACGGAGGAACGCGCGTCTTCGGGCTGTCCATTTTCGTCAGCGGGATCCTCTGCTTCTTCATCCCCTTCTGCGCGCGCATGCACTACCTCGCCCTCGCCGTCGTCAGGTTCCTGCAGGGCCTGGCCCAGGTAAGCGGCTGGTGGTGCCACAACACCGCAAGTGGTAATATCATCATTATTTGTATCTATCCATCTATATATCTATCTGTTTATCTATCTATCTACCTACCTATCAATCTATATATCTATTTATCTATCTCTTGATATATCTATATATCTATTTATTTATCTCTTGAAATTATTGAGGGTAAGTTTCTTTTAGGAAGGTGTCGCTGCAATTTCCCTGGTTTTATAAGTCCTTATGTAAGGCTAAATTACGTTACGTTATGATTGGTAAAGATAGATTAAACTAGATCAGGTTAGGCTAGGTTAGATTAGGTTAGGGTAGGCTAGGCTAGGTTAGTTCAGGTTAGGTTAGGTTAGGTTAGGTTAGATTAGGCTAGCAAAAGTTAGGTTAGGTTAGATTAAGTTAAGATAGATTTGGCTAGGTTACGTTATTATAGGTTAAAATAGATTAGGGTAGGTTAGGATAGGTAAGACTAAATTAGGTTAGGTTACGCTAGGTAAAATTAGATTAGGTTAGGCGAGGTAAATTTAATTTAAGCTAAGTTAGGTTATATTTGGTTAGATTAGGATAAACGCCGTCGTCTAATGGGGTTATTTCACTGACCTCCTACGGGCTGCACCATTGCTGACAGTTAAGAATTCGTTTGAGTAAAAACGACTTCGGTTACAATATTCTATTTTTAAAATCTCTAAACATGAAATCATAATTCCGTTATATATAGCAAAGCTGAATGATGAACTAAGCGATTGTAAACCTATATGAATGTTAAGGGCCATTTACACGGTCAAACAGTTTGACAAACCCGGTTTGTCAGACAAGTGTTTGAAGTGATGCTTGACCGTGTGAATGGGATATTTGGTCGTCAAACACGTTTGTCGAACGTGTTTGACAACCAAATACCCTATTCACACGGTCAAACAGCACTTCAAACAATTGTTTGACAAGCCGGGTTTTTCAAACCGTTTGACCGTCTAAATGCCCCTTTAGACATACTATTGGAATATTCTTAGACAAGTCTAGATTTCTGTAAGCAAAGTCATATTCTAGTTATTCAAATGGAGGTTAAAGGTAGGGTGTAGGTAGGGTGTAGGTAGCCCCTTCATATACAGGGTGAGCAGATGTAGAATGATTATGTTAGATTTAGCATACTTTCCCATGAAATAATGCTATATCAATAAAAGAAATTATAACCGAACGTAATAGTAGGATAAAAAATTCTATATCTATATACTAAGAGCTTTTTCCTCCTTATAAGAGAGGTTGCCAAGTCAAAGGTACTTGCCTACTCCCACCCATCCACCACCCTTTCCCTCCTTTTATCTTAGCTCCTCATGGATGACGGGTCATCCCTGTATCTCGCCCACTACCCTTGGGCAGAAGCAATGTAGTAAGACACAGTACATCCACAGGGGGCCACTTCATTTAATCGGCGACCCCACCTCTCCGTCCCCTCATGCAGAAAAAGAGAAGACGGGGAGAAATCCCTTCGGGCTGCGTCAAAATATCATTCACACATAAACCCCCATTCCCTGTCCCTCTCTTCCTTACATAACAGTGTCATCTATACACAGTTATTCTCCGCTCACCCCTATCTCCTGCCTTTTTCTATTCTTGCTCAATACCCCATTCACCCCATTCATCCATCTCATCCTCGGTCGTCCCTTTAAGTTCATTTCATCCACCTTTGTCTTCCACACATCTTTTACTAATCTTTCATCACTCATTTTTTCTGTGTCCAAACCATCCTAATAATCTTTTCCACTCCTGCTCTCCTCACCTCCTCATTTCTCACTCTGTCCAACATAGTAACCCCTACCATACTTCTCATACATTTCATCTCAAACACATTTAAAATGTTCCTCTCTGTCTCGCTTAAATTCTAAGTCTCTGCCCTATACAATGTTCATGAAAGTGGCAGTTGCCGACAAGATTGACGAGTTAAACACCATATGAGGACGGAGCCTTTATTTGTACGACGTTTCGCTTATTACAGCTTTTTCAAGTACAAGTTGAGATACAAATGCTTGAGATTAAATAAGGAGAAAGGAGGGAACGGGGAGAGAAAAGAAGAAGGGGGGAAGGAAGAGGAGGAGGAGGAGGAGGAGGGGGAGAGGAGGAGGAGCAGAGGAACACTGGGAAAGGATGAGAATGCTGACCCAAACGTCCGTGGGCGAAATGTCCACAAAGGGTGGTTTAAATATTTAAGATTTTGCTGGCCTAATACCCATGGCCAGCAAAATTTTAAATATTTAAACCACCCTTTGTGGACATTTCGCCCTCGGACGTTTGGGTCAGCATTCTCATCCTTTCCCAGTGTTCCCCTTCTCCTCCTCCTCTCGCCCTCCTCCTCCTCCTCTTCCTCCTCCTCTTCCTTCCCCCCTTCTTCTTCTCTCTCCCCGTTCCCTCCTTTCCCCTTATTTAATCTCAAGCATTTGTATCTCAACTTGGGTCACGCACATTCACCCGACACCACGCAACATCCCCGGGCTGACCACATGGCTGGTCAGGACTCAATTAGGAGCACCTTCTCCATCTTCTCCTCCAGCGAGAGAAGAAGATGATTCGACTCTACCACAAAAGAGACGACGATCCAATCCGGATAATGAAAGAACCCACCTTGAAATGGAGTCCAGTGAACTGGGCATCATCGCCACCACCTCCGCTAAGGACGGTTGCTCTCACCCGTCCTCTCAGCTAGCCACCACGCTGCCCCCCCCTCCCAACCTCTCCCCATCAGGGGACACTGGAGCGAAGGAGGAAGGCAACCCTGAGCGTATGACATACGCAGCCGTCACCAAGGAGGCCAAAGAACCTCAAGGAGGTGAATGGCAGGTGGTTATTAACCGCCGCCATCGAGCCAAGAAACCCCCTACTGCACCACCACCCTCCAAATTCCCAGTCATAATCCGCCCTGAGGACGGGTCCACTACTTTTGTCAAGATAGGCTCCTGGAGACAGGCCCAAATTATCAAAAACACAGTTGGGCCTGTTGAACGTATACGACAGATCCCTAGTGGGGAGTGGTTGATCAGCTGTACCTCGGAGAGACAGCAGGGAAATCTACTGCGCTCTTCAACGCTGACGATGGACTCCAAGCAGAGGATCAAGATATCGACCCGCATCCCCAAGACAATCGTGGTTGGGGTAATCAAGGGAGTCCCCATAGACAGCGATGCAGAACACCTTCTACGAGCTGACCTAGAAGCACAGGACCTGCCAATTGATTCTCTTCAACGCCTAAGGAGCAGAGACGGTGTAGAGACGGGATCTGTGCGAGTCGCCTTCCTAGCGGCTGAACTTCCCACCTCCGTAAAGTTGGGATACACTCAGCACCAGGTGGTGCCCTACGTTGCCCCGGTAAAGCGATGCACAAACTGTCAGCTCCTCGGCCATCCAAAAAAGGAGTGCCGACGCAAGTCTCCCCAGTGCACTCGCTGCGGAAAAGGGCACATCACACAAGATTGCCAGGAGAAACATCTCTTCTGCATCAATTGCTGTGACAATCACTCTGCAGCAAGCCCTGATTGCCCAGAAATATTATCAGGAAGATAGCGCATGAGCTTAAAAACCAGCGCTACTCTACCTTCTCAGAAGCTCTCCTAGCTGCCAGAGAAAAATGGAACATGCAGCTCAAGGAAGAGAAGGCCATGGGAAGAGACTTCACTGCAGTCCCACAAGCCTCCTCCCGCAACGTGTCCAAAACCTACCCACACAGGGAAACGCCAGCGACCTCCCCACCCTCCCCAGAGGCACCTTCGGGGAAGAAGGAGTCTGCGGGTCCTGAAGACATAGAGGTGGAGACAGCGACTCCTCCGATATCTAACCCCCCACAGATGAGGAGTAAGCAGAAGAAACTGCGCAAGCGGAGGAAGATAACTAAGACACCCCAGTCTGAGCACTCTGATGCCGCGCCCCTTGCACCCCCAACGCAAACGGAGCCCCCAGCACCCAACGACTCCCCGTTAGCTGAAATCAAACTTGGCCCAGCAGCTCCCAGCCCTCAAGCGGAAGGCACCCACACCCTCGATAGTTCCATCAACGCCATGCAAGACGCTATGCGTGCGTGGCAGAAACAGATTGCCCAGACCAATCCACAAGCAGCCCGCCTCCTCGATGGAATCTTCGTGATCCTGAACACAGTACTGGACCTCTCCAACCATGGCTGCGCTTAGGATGCTACAGTGGAATTGTCGGGCAATCAACACTGCCCGCGACTTACTAGTCCAACACCTCGCCGAGCACACCTACGATGTGGTTGCTCTACAATCTCTAGTTCGTAAGCCTAGGCTACTCCCCTCCCTCCCGGGTTTCCACTATCCACCTTTTTACGAGACGGACGCAGACGGGGAAGTCCGTGTTGCCACGTACGTCGCAAACGGACTCTCGTCTCAGCGCGGGACCCTTCCTGACAAGTTGGAGGAAGGATATGCGGTTGTCACTACTGTAAGTATGGAAAACAATCAGGACATATCCATACTAAACTATTACAACCCCACCACAACTCGGCACTTCGACTGGCTGGCAAAGCTAACCGGACAGTGGGTCGTCCTTGGAGACTTTAATTGCCGAGACGCCCTGTGGGAAGATGGCTACCCCAACACCTCACCAGCCATAGCCTCACAGCTGGATCTGGTTGACCTGGTTCTTCTCAACAACGGCAGTCACACCAGGATCCCTGATGTCTCATCCCACAGTACGTCAGCCATAGATCTCTCCTTTGTGTCACCAAACCTAGCTGGAGCAACGGACTGGTCCCCCCTGGATGACCCCCTTTCTTCAGACCATCTCCCCATACAAGTAACGATCCACCTGGCACCCACAACCTACCTACCTCCAGCAGGACAGCAGCTCAATCTCAATAAAGCAGATTGGAAGAAATACAAAGCATACCTCGCCAACTCCCAGTACTGTCCGGACCTCGCCAGAACAGCGGATGATATCAATGCAGAATTTACTGAACTTCTGCTCATCGCAGCACGCCAAGCCATCCCACTGACGAGGGACCTCCAGGGAAGACGTGGACACCCCTGGTGGACTCCTTCGTGCAAAGAAGCAGTTCAACGAAAACGACGAGCCTATCAACGCTTCATGGAGGAGGGCTCCGACGCCAGTCACAAGGCAATGAAACAAAGTAAGGCACAATGCAAAAGGATTATTGCACAAGCCAAACTACAGTACTGGGAAGACACCAAAGGGAAGGACGAAGACCTCGGTGCAGCCTGGAGGAAACTCAAGGTACTCAAGAGGCGTTACAACCCCCCCGACAGGAACCTGACCACCACAGACGGGAGAATCCTTCGCACACCTGAAGAAAAAGCCGAAGGATTCCTCCACCACTTCGGGAACGCCAGTAGCACGGATCACCTACCAGAAGCACAGCAGAGCAGGCGCCGAGAAGAAGAAAGCCTCATGGATCTCTCCCCTCCAAAGGGCTCAGACACCCACCTTACATTGTTTGAACTTCGCAGAGCCTTGAGGGTCACCCAGGGCTCCACGGCATCCCCGGGAGCTGACGAAATCACATACCCCCTACTGAGACATCTCCCTCCTCCACTCCAGGACACCCTCCTGTCTATTTTTAACAAATATTGGGTAGAGGGAATAGTCCCGGGTGCCTGGAAAGTAGCCACGGTCACCCCAATCCCCAAAAACAACAAGCCACGTCACATGGTGGCCAGCCACAGACCCATATCCCTCACCTCTCACGTCGGGAAAATCTACGAGAGGATGGTCTTAAATCGCCTCACTCACACCATCGAGACCAAGGGTGCACTCCCGAAGCTTCAAGCAGGGTTCCGAAGAGGAAGAAGCATCAATGACCACATCGTGAGACTCGCAGAACATGTCCGTAAGACCCAGTGGCAGAAGAGGATTCTGCACACCTGCTTCCTGGACATCGCCCGAGCCTTCGACACCGTATGGCACGCCAAACTTCTGCTGAAGCTTAAATCTATCGGAGTCTCCCCAGCGTTGTATTCCTTCGTTCGCTCCTTTCTCTCCGGCCGCTCAATAATAGTGCGCTGGAAGGGAGTCTTGAGCGGGCGAATGCCTGTCGACATGGGAGTTCCCCAAGGCTCAGTGGTAGCACCCACTCTCTTCGTCCTAATGTTAGCCGACATCGGGAAGGGGCTGAGGAAGGACACCACCATTACCGCCTATGCCGACGATATAGCCGTGTGGCGCCGATCAAGGCATAGACGTCCGAAGAAGGACTCTGCCCAACACAAGGCAGAACTCCGCCTCTTCCAGAGTCAAGTAGACATTGTTGTCCGCCACCTCGAAAGCCTCGGCTTCCTACTCTCTCCAAACAAGACAGTGTACATGCCTGTGCACCTTCCTGGCTACAACAGAGGCCATTACCCAACCTGGAACGTCCTCAGCATCTGCGGCACGGAAGTGCCCCCCTCACCCTCAGTCAAATACCTGGGCGTTATCTTTCAAAAAGATGGTCGCTGGACTAGTCAGATCCAACAAGCCATAAATAATGCAAGACGTGCCCTCAACATCATTAGGGCCGTCCGACACGAATCATGGGGGCAGTGGAGAGAAACCCTCATCCACCTCACCCAGAGTCTAGTCCGCTCCCGGCTTCTGTTTGGCGCACAAGCTTTGCACGACCTGCCCGTGTCGGCCATCCATCGCATGGCTACAGTCGAGTGCCAAGCACTTAGGCTAGGACTCGGACTCCCGCAGTCTGTCCCTCAGGAGCAAGTTTACTGTGAAGCCGGAATCCTCCCACTTTGGCATCGCCTGAAGAGAGATACCTGCAGGTACCTCTTCAGCTCAGCGAGGGTACCTAACTCCACGGACACTGAACTAGGCGAAGGCTGGAACCCAGCCCCACATACTGTGTCAGGACATGGTCTGGTCTCCTCTGTCTCCGGTCTATGTTCAAGAGCGGGAATAGAGCCAGCCGACCGCCTCCGTGTCCCCCAAGCCCAAATCGATCCATACCCACCCTGGATCATGAAGCCGCCGGAGGTACGAACCAATGTCCCTGGAGTAGCAAAAGAAGATCCACCACATCAAATCGCCACCTGTACTCGAGAACTGCTGGCTAAGGAATACGCAGACGACTTCAAGATCTTCACAGACGGATCGGTACTCAGTGACGGCAGAACAGGAGCAGGACTGTTCTTCGAGACCACGCGAGAGCACTTCGAAGTGAAGCTCCCGCCCACCACCATCCTAACTGCCGAACTCGTCGCCATCAGAGAAGCTTTGAATAAAGTCAAAACTCTCCCCCGTTCCCCAACGCAAATAGTCATCCTATCGGACTCCCAGTCCAGCCTATATGTAATACAGAGTGAGTACTGCAAAACAAGACCGGAAATCCTCAAGGAAATACTAATCCTATCAGAAGAAATCGCACGATGCGGACTCCGTCTTCGTTTCCAGTGGGTGCCCTCCCATGTAGGCATCCATGGAAACGAGATGGCCGACCGAGCCGCCAAACGAGGGGCCCTAACCTCTGAAGAGGATTGCATCTCGCTCTGCTTTTCAACAAGTGATGCCAACAAAAAAATTGACCAAGCAACATGGGAGCTCTGGTCAGAGGAATATGCCGGGACTGCCGCTACCCGAGGCTGGCCCATCAAGACATGCAATAAGGGAACCCTCTGGACCCACCCTCATCCACTTCCAGCCCACATTCTTCACCTCATCTCAAGAATCCGTGTCAACCACTGGAAAACCCGCTATCTGAAGACCGTCTGTGCCTGCGGGACGGAGCTGGTCTCTTTCCTCCACTGCTTATTCCTATGCCCCATCCTTCGCAACCACTTCCAACCGCTGCTGAACCTCCTTGGGAAGAGCCCCCCAAGAATGTTATATTCAGTCACCGACCACCACAGCATCATCATGGCAGCCCACCTAATCTCCACCTCACCAGTTGGACATTTATTATAGCACCGCTGGCGCTTGACATCTTCCCGGAGACGAATTAGATATACTAGATGTAGACACAGCCAATAATGAGAAATTAAAAGACAGTCCCTAATCGGATCCCTCCGCTGGGACTAAAAAAAAAAAAAAAAAAAAAAAAAAAAAAAAAAAAAAAAAAAAAAAAAAAAAAAAAAAAAAAAAAAAAAAAAAAAAAAAAAAAAAAAAAAAAAAAAAAAAAAAAAAAAAAAAAAAAAAAAAAAAAAAAAAAAAAAATCTCGACTTGTACTTGAAAAAGCTGTAATAAGCGAAACGTTGTACAAATAAATGCTCCGTCCTCATATGGTGTTTAACTCGTCTATACAATGTCGTTGGCACAATCACTCTTTCATACAATCTCCTCTGCAGCCATTTCCAATTGCCCATTTCTCATAACACTTTTTAATTCCCCAAAGTATTTACTTCCTTCTCTTCAATCTACAATTTACCTCCATCTCCACTCCTCCCTTTCCTTCCACATGCGATCCCAACTACCTAAACCTATCCACTTCCTCCAGCCTCTCTCCTTTTAGATTTACCTAAATTTTTCTTCAACTTTCTCCTATCGCATACCTTCCCAAACTCCGTCACTGACTCCTTTAATCTATCCACTGACATTGCCACAAACGCAGTGTCGTCAGCAAACAACAACTGGCTCACCTCCCACTTTCCTTCATTTTCTTTAACCATCTTCAATACCCTGCCCATCACCCTCGCCTTAACCTCCCACACCACCCCATCCATGTATAAATTGAACAGCCATAGCGACATGACATCCCTGACGCAGTCCCACCTTTACCTCAAACCACTCACGTCTCTACATTTTTTATTCTAGCATAGGCTCTACTACTCGTAAAAAATATGGCTGATCTTAAAAGACTTCCCCAAACTGCAAAGCCTCCAACAGTGCCTTCCTGTCTACCCTGTCATAAGCGTTTTCCAAATCCATAAAGGCCCTAAAAACATCCTTATCTTTTCCTAAAGCTTTCTCACATATCTACCTTACTACAATAATCTGATTCACGCAACCCCTACCTTTCCTAAACCCATACTGTTCCTCACCAATTACTCC
This sequence comes from Oratosquilla oratoria, assembly GCF_046742065.1. Lineage (NCBI taxonomy): Eukaryota > Metazoa > Arthropoda > Malacostraca > Stomatopoda > Squillidae > Oratosquilla > Oratosquilla oratoria. Next base: position 30,893,425 of record NC_134784.1, read on the forward strand.
CTCTGTTCCTCTCCTAATCCTCTCAATCAAAACCCTCCCATAAGCCTTCCCAAATACACTTAACAAACTGATCCCTCTGAAACTACTACACTCATATTTGTGCCCTTTTTCCTTGTAAAGCGGAACTATACAGGTACTCCTTCAGTCCTACAGCACTCTACCCTCCCTTAGACACACATTAAGCAGCCTCACTAGCCAGTCCACTATTACTGTACCTCCCTTCTTCAAACACTGCATGACACCCATTTAACCCAGGTGCCTTACCTGTTCTCATCATTTTCAGAGCTACTTGCACCTCATCTTTTCTTATTTCTCCTCCATTTTCCTCTCCCATTACCATCATTTTCTTAGCGTCTCCCACTACTACCACCAATCCCTCCTTATCTATCCTTCTCCACATTCAACAGCTCTCTAAAATACTCCGCCCATCTTCCCTTTACTGCCTCCTCTTCCGTTAAGATCTGTCCTTCTGCGCCTTTTCCCCTTTCTTCTCTACTCGACTCACCTCCCCTTCCTCTTTTGATTTCCTTCTAAAGAATATTTTTATTGTTTTCAAAATTTTCTGTCATAGTCCTACCCATATTACATCTGTTATCCTTTTTACTTCCTTTATCATTTGTTTTGCATTGATTTTGCCAATCTAGCATAATTTCAGTTCCTGTCTAGCATATTCTTAATTGAGAAATATCATCCTGTTCATGTCGCGATATCGTGTTTATCATCACGATCGTCAGTGGTCAGTATTCAGTGAACAGTGATGATATTCCTATAGAGTCAGTATGTGTTCGAGACTTGGATCGAATGCCATTACTCTCCTCAACTGACCTATGTATATTGCCTTTCCTGGTGTTCTCATTTCAGTTAGCTGTTTCTTTTCGTGGTTAGCATTTACTGGGAAATAAGTGTACACATTTCTATCAATTAGAAAGTTTTGAATGTTTAAAAAATTCCAATAATTGCAACAAAACTTTGCGAAAATTGGAAAATCCTGGATACACGACGCACTTTCTAATATTCTGGTACATTTTTAATTTAATTTTCTTTTATTGGATATTTTCTAATTTTAGAAATCCTTTATAAAGAGAATGACCTGTATTTGTCATAATTCGTGAATGGATGTCACACATCGGCAAATATTGTCAATTGATGTTTTTTACTTTTGCCTAGGTACCGTTCGAATTGAAAAAAGTTATCTTTCGTTTGTTTAAGGGCTATCAGAATGTATTGTAAAAATGTGGTATTTTGTAAAGTTACAAAATAGTTAATTCTATTGTTTAATTAATGGAGACTAGGTATATGATTCTGACATTTGTAGAAATATGAAAGATCATATTTTAGTGTCTGATAATTCAAATTTGATGGATTATGGTTTCAGTTCATTCTTTGTTTAATTAGTAAAAAGATGTATTACAGCAATACTATATTTCTAAATTTTAAAAGATAATTGTGTCACATAATCTATGAAAAGAAGAAATATATATAATTCGGAAGTTTATAGAATACAAAGAATACAACTTTAGTGTTTGACAACTTGCAAGATAATAATTTGTGCGTAAAGTGACTTGAGTTCTTTGATTTGTTTAGCACTATCAGCTGCACTACAGAAACAGTACAATTGAAAAAAAAGTTGCAAAATTGATGAGTGGTTTATATAATTTATAAAAAGTACGACAAAAATCATGAGTCACTCTCCACTCTCCACACAGAAGGAGAATATTTGTTTCCGCCAGCATAATTGGTTAAAAAAAAAAAAAAAATACATGTTCTTGTTTATCGATTTCTATCAGTTCACAGTTACCGACAATATTAAAATCTTAGAAGGTAAGTGCTGTCTAAAAGTTGAATATTTCGTCCGACAATGTTGGAAGAATTTCCTGTTCCTGTCTCTCCCCCTTCTCCTTGATATCCCCCACCCTTGTACTCCTCCTTCTCCTCCTCCTCCTCTTCTTCCTCTTTCTCTTCTTCCTCGTCTTCTTGCTCCTCTTAATCCTCGTCTTAGTCTTCCTCTTTCTCCTCTTCCTTTTCTTTCTCATCCTCATCCTCATTTCTCTTTCTTCTTCTCGATCTCCTTACCTAACGACGACGATGACGACAACGACGATGATGTCGACCACAGGCTCCCGTGTTCCCAGCCATGCACGCCGTCAGTTCCCAGTGGGTTCCTGCGGAGGAGAGGACCCAGTTCCTGGGGCCTGTCTACTACGGTGAGTACTTCCCCCATCCCTGAGCTGAATAGAGTCGCTTGGCGGCAGCCAGAATCAAGGACACAAGCAGGCGAGCCAAGCGATTTCATTCAGCCAAAGGGAATTTCCTCTGAGGTTTCGGATTGGCTGCATTTTATTTTTAGCCAATAGGAGTCACGGCGAGAGGTTCTGGGAGAATTTGTTGGTCCTGTTCATGTACGTGTTCATGGTTAGCTTTAAATCTGCAATGTTGATGATTTCAGGGAACATACTCGTAAGTCTTCTTCTCTGTATATATATATATATATATATATATATATATATATGTATATATATATGTATATATATATATATGTATATATATATATATATATATATATATATATATATATATATATATATATATATATATCAATCGGCTATAGAGACCCTCTCCTTAATTAATTTGCGATGGTTTTTCCGCTTCCTCGCCTTTCTGTTCCTCTTGCTGGTATCGTCGGCCTGCCCTTCCCCCTCGGATACGTAAACAGCGACTAGCGTGGGCGTCATGCTGGCCATGCCCCTCAGCGGCCTCCTGATCGACACGCTGGGTTGGGCATCGGCCAGCTACTTCGCCGGCCTGGCCGCCGTCGTCTGGAGCGCTGCCTGGTTCCTACTTACGTCGACTAAGCCGGCCAACCACCCGAGGTAACTTTTGTTCTATCTTTTAATTTGTTTGTTTTTCTTTTAAGTGTTAATGTTTCGCAGAAAGAAGAAATGAAGAGAAGGGCTCTGGAAAATGAAGAAAATGAAGAACAACCACACGAAGTCAGGTGTCTGCGTAGAGGAGTAAGTGCCTAGAAATCCCCCTTTGGGAAAGAGTCCCATTCATCATGGACAGGTGGAAGAAACAAATATCAGAGGAAGAGAGAGAGAGAGAGAGAGAGAGAGAGAGAGAGAGAGAGAGAGAGAGAGAGAGAGAGAGAGAGAGAGAGAGAGAGAGAGAGAGAGAGAGAGAGAGAGAGAGAGAGAGAGAGAGAGAGAGAGAGAGAGAGAGAGAGAGAGAGAGAGATTAGGTAAGGTGCAGATCCGTGCCACCAATCGCCATATGTATATGTATGTGTGTATTTGTGTATGTATATACGCATGCGTGAATGTGTACGTACGTATGTGCGTATATGGAGCTTGTGCTTAAGTCTGTGTGTACGTGTGTCACTCGCATGCATTCTTAAACCATTCCCGTCTCACCCCGCAGGATCAGCCTCGAAGAACGGGAAAAGATCGAGAAATCGATCGAACTCGCGGGGACCTCCGGGGGCGTGGCGGCCCAAGCCCCGTGGAGGGACATCCTGAGGTCTCCTCCCGTGTGGGCTCTGAACGCCGTCGACTTCGGCAACGGCTGGGGGCTCTCCCTGTTCGTGACTCAGGTTCCCACCTACATGAGGAACATCCTCGGTCTCTCCATCAAACAGGTGATGACCCATCAAATATATTGAATAAATGACCAATGCCCTCTCTCGTTGACAACCGAACAGGGATCCGGACCCTCAC
>NC_134784.1:30904637-30924637 GCF_046742065.1 Oratosquilla oratoria
AACGCCGGTAGTGAGTTTCGCCTGTGTACTTGCATAGGGGTTTTACTTTACTGTGTTTAACGTTGTTTTAATGTTCTCGTAGCTTCGCTATTGAGGTACCTACTCTTTACATGTGCTTGTGTACACGTGTGTGTGTGTGTGTGTGTGTGTGTGTGTGTGTGTGTGTGTGTGTGTGTGTGTGTGTGTGTGTGTGTGTGTGTGTGTGTGTGTGTGTGTGTGTGTGTGTGTGTGTGTGTGTAATTCATCATGGTCTTGGATCACGTGTTGGACTCGTGATCGACAGCTATTACCCTCCCGGAAGAGAGCTCAGAGCTCATATATGATCGATCTGAGTACTGCTGTGACCTTACACGCACACACACACCCAACTCCCTGCCCACGAGAATTGGAGTAACGACTCGCAGCGCAGCGATACTGAAATTATTTTCAGCCCTGGACGGGATTCGAACTAGGACCGCTGTAGCAGTAGTTGCGAACGCCACTACTGCACCGTCGAGTCGTGTGTGTGTGTGTGTGTGTGTGTGTGTGTGTGTGTGTGTGTGTGTGTGTGTGTGTGTGTGTGTGTGTGTGCGTGCGCGCGTGTGTGCGTGTGTGCGTGTGTGTGTGTGTGTGTGTGTGTTTTATTTATTTCCAGAATACAGAAAGGAATCGATACTCATGTACTCTCATTATATTTTTCTCTTCGAGTGCAGCAACCATTTTATTCAACTCACTGTCTGTTATGATGACAATAATTCTTCCCTAGAGTTTCATTGACGGGAAACCCGCAGCCCCACGACGACTGACAACGGTCTCTGTGGCTTCCTATACATCTCTGGGAAGACCCGTCTGTTTTATTAATGTGTAGAAGTTTGTAAGTTGACGGCTTACAGTAGTAGGAGAACGGGAGCAGTCGCTGGTTGTCAGCTGTCCATATGTGAAAGGGTGAAGGAAATTCAGATGGAATTGGTGAAGAGACGGTGCTTCACCTGCAGATGGTGGTGGGTGGGTAGATGGTGATGATGACGGCGATGACAGAGCAGAGTGAGTAGTCGTAACGATGTAGGTGGATATGGAGACTTCTGCCGTTGTTGCTGTCGTCGTCGTCGTCGTCATCGTCCTCGTCTTCGTCGTTGGTGGTAGTGAGTCCGATGGATTGATATTAGACAAAGTAGTTACAAAAGAACTCTCTCATAGTCCCGCCAAAAGCCACCTTTCCAAGATATGTTGTAACCGTGTCTGCAAATCAATATCGTCAATAAACGGGATCCCTCTCATATGTCGTTCCTGGTTGACGCTGAACGATTCTGTTAAGTTGGGGAATCCTCTCTTCTCCCCTGGCGTTTCCATGACTTTTAATAAATGACTTCCCACGGAGACTGTAACCGACACTAGAATGTCGCTTCGTAATTAGCCCTCCATCACCCAATCACTTTACTTTGGGGGTTCTTCTGTTGTGTATGACCTCTTGCTCTCTCTTCCTCTCTGCGTGTGACCTGCCACAGCAAACGCTCGAGCGATGGAGATGGGTATTCTGGACCTGCGTGCCCGTCTACGTCGTCACAGAGGTCATCTTCCTCGTCTTCGCGTCGGGCGAAGTCCAACCCTGGAACTTCCGGGGACAGAGCCAGGAACTCCCACAACAGGAACCCGACGACGGCGACGACGACGACAACGACGACGACGAAGAGAGAGAAGTAGGGCATCGGAGTGAGAGCGGGGCCCTCCTAGGGCCAGAAGAGGCGGCGAAAACCGGTGAGAGTTTGGAAGATCGGGGGAGAAATGAAGAAGATCAGCTGCCAAGAGTGTGAAGCTGAGTACAATAGTGTTTGGAAGGACGAAAGTTGTTGTGGCCGAGTGATTCTCATTTTCTGTCCTTAACGGATCCTCTATGTAATGCACCTAACTACATTTGCCTAACTGCAATGTGCAGAACGGGAGTCACGCTTGTCAAGTCCTTTTTTGGGTCTTCATCGATCAAACTCAACCTTAAATTCGTGTCTGGACTGGACTCTGTTACGCCATTCCACTGATTGACTTATCTGGACGGAAAACTGTCGTTTTTTCTTTATATTTCCATTACCTCATATTGCTTTCCCATCCCAAGCCAAGAGGTCTCTGTCAGTTTCATTAAATCCACTTATTGCCCTGAACACCGCCATCATACAGCCACAGTGTTTTTTATTTTTTCATGATGGCAGTTTCAGCAGTTTCAGTCCCTCTTGTGTTCTTGTCATCGCACTTCCACTTTTGTTGTTTAATCATTTATCTATTTATTTATTTGTTTATTTGATTATTTATTGATTTAATTATTTATTTATTCATTTATTCATTTCTTCTCATTATTATTATTATCATTGTCATTATCATTATTATTATTATTATTATTATTATTATTATTATTATTATTATTATTATTATTATTATTATTATTATTATTATTATTATTATTATTATTATTATTATTATTATTATTATTATTATTATTATTATTATTATTATTATTATTATCATTACTATTATCATTATTATTATTATTATTATTATTATTATTATTATTATTATTATTATTATTATTATTATTATTATTATTATTATTATTATTATTATTATTATTATTATTATTACTATTACTATTACTATTACTATTATTACTATTATTATTATTATTATTATTATTATTATTATTATTATTATAATTATTATCATTATTATTATTATTATTGTTATCATTATCATTATCATTATTATCATTATCATTATCATTATTATTATTATTATTATTATTATTATTATTATTATTATTTTTATTATTATTATTATTATTATCATTATCATTATTATTATTATTATTATTATTATTATTATTATTATTATTATTATTATTATTATTATTATTATTATTATTATTATTATTATTATTATTATTATTATTATTATTATTATTATTATTATTATTATTATCATTATTATCATTATTATTATTATTTTCATTATTATTTTTATTATTATTATTATTATTATTATTATTATTATTATTATTATTATTATTATAATAATATAATTATAATAATCATTATTATTATTATTATTATAATCATCATTATCATTATTATTATTATTATTATTATTATTATTATTATTATTATTATTATTATTATTATTATTATTATTATTATTATTATTATTATTATCATTATGTGTGTGTGTGTGTGTGTGTGTGTGTGTGTGTGTGTGTGTGTGTGTGTGTGTGTGTGTGAAAGATACAAATCCAGATCCAGTTTATTCCTAATTAGATACGGACAAAGGCTCTTTATGCAAAATAACAACTGAATAAACGATCAAAAAGAGACATTACAACATAATGACTATAGTCTAATCTGACCTAATCTTAAACTTCAAAGTGTGCTATGTGTGAGTGCCACAACGGGAAGTGTGTAACTTCTAATAGGTTATGCCAACGTTTCTCAAACTTTCTCCTTATGTGGAACCCCTGACATGATTTTCATGCTTCAGGAAACCCCTACCTAAGAATCATTATGCATCTTACAAAGCAAACATGGTACATTTTTCTAACAACTGCTTTAAACAACATATGCTTTCGTCGTTTAAAGCTAATAGACAATGTAACAACTGCGAAAATAAAGTCAAACATAAAAAGGGACCAAAAATTGCATTTCTGTAATTAGCCACTATCTTTCACGGGATCCTGGTTGAGAAACGTCGGCTAGTGAAGCTGTTTCTATACTCTCAAATTTAATCTGCGCCATGAAGGCTTGAATATCTCGTTTCTCGTATGATTTGTATTTTGATGCTATGAAATCTCTTTAAAACCCATTTGAATTTAGTTTTATTTTCCTCCCTTTAATGAATCACTTTCAGACAATTTAGGTGGTTTTCATGTGATTTGTTTCTGATATGTAGTATCACTTTAACCTCTCGAACACCCAGCCCCCGAATTATAAGACTAACATACATTAATTTGACACCGAAAACAGAAGGGCAATATATTCAGTATACATTGGTCCTGGAACTGGTATCTTAAAATGGTTTAAACCATGGCTATATTAAGCAGAAACATTAACATTACAGCAATTTACAATGGTATTACACATGCAGGAATGAAACTGTAGTTAGTTTCCTGTATTGAACTTCAGCCATCTAAGGAATCCCAGGTTGAAAACCCTTGTTTTAGACTATCAAATTACTCTTTCCATGGGATTCGAACCCTGGGCTTTGTAGTGCGAGACTAGGACGCTGTCATTTATGCCAGCATCCTTAGGAAGATTGATTTTATCGAACTGTCAAGATGAATGCATACATGGGACCGTACAGAAGATAATTCCGACTCTGTGTTGGTTAATGAGATCCATAGTTCGTCGATGGTAGGTGGATGAGGTGAAGCAATGGCGCTCTCAGCCCTAAAATAATATATACATAAAAATGCTTAAGTGATTTGAGATCACTACTAATAACACTGGTAAAAAAAATCACGACGTTGAGTAAGTGGACCTCACAATAGATCTAGAGCTAAATTAAAACATTTCTAGAAATGTTCTATCATGCATGATTTTTAAATGACAAAACAATCAAGTTTTATAATGAATATATATTACTCATTCATAAATAAAGCCGGTGTTACTTTTAAATCCTTACCATTCAATGTAGAAATGTATGATTCCCTGCTATGTTTGGCCCCAGGAAAACTTTTCCTTAGTCTCTAGCAGCAATCTGTCAACACAGGACTCCACTTTCCTTGACACAGCTCTTCCACTTCCAAAATGTCTTTGTGAAATCTTTTGCCGTGCCCGTCGCTGACTACTTCAAGATTTCTAGGAAAAACATCTAGGTGGTAGTCCAAAAAAAGGATTCTTGGATAAATACGGCATTCTAAGATGCCTATACATCTTCTGCAACATACCAGTATTCTTTGTAAGTCCCCGCACGTGACTCATGTACTTTTTCAATTGCATTTGGCTCCTCAAATATTTCAACTCAAAACATTTCACTGATCTGTGTTTAAAAAAAAAAAAAAAAAAAAAAAAAAAAATCTTAACTATGGCATTAGTGATTCGCAGGGTTGTATTCTTTAAATATATGAAACCATAGTTAGTTCTTTAGAATATTTTTTTTCATCAACCAGAGCTTCATGTGCATATGTGGCATATATGTATATATTTTTTTCATGATTGATCACATTCTTCTTCCCTGGAGCCAATGATATTCATGCACACACTCTACATTATTTTTCTTGTCTTGGATGTCCTATTCATGAAGGAAAAAAATTGTGTCGTACCAAGTTTCATTCCGAGTAAATGTGTCACAACCTTCAGGTCACCATCTACATTCCCTTTCCTAAAAGAAGCTCTATGTTATCACACAAACCCTTCAAGTTAGCTGTGTGATCCACAGGATCCATGGATACTCCACAACCTTTTTATTGTGGACTAGAACCGCTTTCAAGCTGACTTGTGGTGAGTCAGTAAACAAACGACACCCATCTGTCATATTCGTGGCTAAATACTTCCATAAGAAAGAGCATAAAAGGAAAACACTAGAGCAGCCTAAATCAACTTGAATGTCAACTCATCAAAGATACATCAAAAATTACTTTCACTAACCACACAATATCTCGGCATTATGATAGTGGATGGCGTATCATCACAACATTAATAGGACTACACAATATAATTTGTCAACAGAATGAAAAAGATAATGTTTACATATTGACACCTTAGCTGCAACTGATAGAGCACCACTACATAGGAGTGGGCATTGTTTGAATGTCCCAACACATCCATACTTCTGTAGGCCCCTGTGTTATTTATCCAAGCTTACACCAAGAAAAAAAATACTACTAAGAACACTATGGTAATACTTGTATACTATTTGGAGACCTCCATGCTCAAGGGACGTAACCACCGCCTCCAACGTTTTCGAGCTAGTAACGGAATCCGGTAGATGGAAGCATCCTCTGTCTAGCCTTGAAAGCAGAATACTGGAATTGGACCTTTACGTCCCTTTAACTGAGGGTATTTAATCGCGTGCTGTGGCGAGCGAGAGTCATGATGAGGTATACAAACTCCATGCTCAAGGGGCGTACTTGGCTGAGGCAGCCAGCCAGTCACCGCGCCGGCTAGTGTTCTGCCTGCCTGCTCGGCCAATCACAGAGCCGCTCCGAGTCTCTCACGCCTCCTCGTCTCAGTACACACACGTGGTTAGTTAAAGGGTGCCCTATGGTATCATCATTAATAAGAAGAAGCTACAGCACATCAAGTATCTGTCTGGGTATGTCCCACACCCCTTTCGGAGCTTCTATGATGACCTGTTTGCCAGCCAAGAAGGAGACAACATTAATTCTGCTACAGAGGAGGACCATCATGCCGACGACCCCACAAATGATGATGTTTTGGATTACTGACTATCTTGCGCCCTCTAACCCCCTCACCTTTGCACAATTTTGTTGTCATTGATTTTTCTATAAAACGATTAATAATAATTATTTACATTACAAAAACACTTATAAAACACGAACCAATAAGATTTTTAAGCTGAAATTTTCAGGGATACTTAGTTTTAATACATTTGTTGAATGTGCCAAAAATGAACAAAATCAGATGATAAACACTTACACATATAAAATTAACCCTGGATTTTTTTTTTTCATTGAAGGAAAAACTCATTTGAAAAAAAAATAAAATACACCATGGAATTTATCTCCTCGTAATCTATCTTTTCATACCAAATACCTTTACGTTTTTTGTTTTCTTCATTGTGTAATTGTTATTAGACTTTAAACACGTTTTTCTCGAAATTTTGTTTTTGGCACATACGCCCCTCGAGTATATTGGAACAAAGATATGGGTGATAGTGCAATGTAGTTCAGTTCAAAGCTTTAAGAATCATTTAGATAAGTAAGATGCTGTAATGGTTATAATTTATCTTATATTATTTGTTTTTGTTTTGTTATCATTTGTCTGTCTGATTTTTATTTATTATAACTTATTTGTCAATTAATTATTATTTATTATTTACCTGTTTGTTTATTATTTAACTATACCTATGCATTTATTTATGTATTTTATTTGTTATTTACATTATCATAGTTTTTATTTATTATTTTATTATTAATATGATTTTTTTTTTCGCATCCGACCTAGATATGGATCAAAAGGTCTCCTGTCGGCATGCTCCGCCTTTGTAATCCTTTGATAAAATTTGGAATCAGCGTACAAAAATACATGAAACAAATATTATTTTCCAGGGTACCCATAGCTATACAGTATATGTTTTGTAATTTGATATGTATAATATGTATTGACATGTTTTTGTAATAATGTTGCATTGTGATCGTTTGTTATTTGTTTGTACGTGGCCCTTTGAACCCGATTCGAAGCAGCACGTCAGAATAGGTGAAAAACTTTGAACCTTGGCGAATTCTTTTTCACTCCTATCGCTTCACACTGTTCACGCCTCGCCTATTGACTACAGTGTTTGGGTGAGTTCCTTTATTATACCTTGTGGAACATTGTGTATTATCGTAATTGATTGTCAATGTGTCTTATAATCAATACAATACTGTTTGTTATTTTCGTTTGTGTTCATGTCTGCTGTTGTAGGTTTCTGTTTACCATTACAACTTGTAGTACATTATTCTAACACACACCTCGTTACCTCTAAATACCAAATGGGCGCGTGCTCATTATGAGCTTACAGAGCATATAGATCCTTAGCTCGCCCTTTACTCCCCTTTAACGCTGGGTCCATCATAGGTATTTATATTATATATAGGCGCCCCCTCTTATTTTTCGAAGGACAAAATATTTATTGGCCACTAATTACGCAAAGATACCTCTCTTTCCCCAATATGATTTAGTTTTCTAAGTGTTATTTTCAATTATGGGATAGTTAAGATGGTGTGGATGTAGTGCAAGGGAGGGGTGTAAAGAAAAATTAGAAATGGAAGGAAGTTGAAGTTAAAAAAATGTGGGGCAGATCCATTTGCTTGGTGTTAATTGATAGGAGGGGATGATTATTCCTCGGTCACTGAAACTGGTCTTGTTGGTCTTCTTTTGTTTCTTTTATTCCTCTTCCCTTTTTTAGTTAAAGGGCAGGATAGATAAGACGGGGGAGAGGGTGGGAGGGGGGGGGCCCGGGGTTCCAGTGGAAGGAAAGAGTGGAAATGGAAAGAAGTAAGAGCTATGATAGATGTGGGGCAGACCCACTCGCTCGGTTAGTTTATAGTCTTTAAGACTTTGTTGTTTCCCTCCTCTTCCCTTGAATCAATTTGTCAAATGTGTTTATGTTGCAGCTAAAGTATTATACATACGCACAAAATATAGAAGCTAGACTGCTAGAGGAATAGGGCAGAGAAAAGATCAAAAAATGGATAGCTATGAATATTTATCATAAAAGAATGAAATAGTTTTAGCTAATAAAAAGTGCCATTTTTTCTCAAATATTTGTTGCGTTTGGTGCTTTCTTAAGAGTTTGGGGTGACCATGAGAAAAGTTATTTGTACAATTCGACCATGGGCGCAATATAGCAATAGAAAATTAATTATTAATTTTGTAAATTAAAATGTATCAACGTAATATGCAATTTTGTGGGCGGAAAAAAAAAATACCTTGCTACAAGCAAATATGCTAATGAACGAAGTCGGTAGCATAGAATCGGGACGCCATCTTGTCGTCTGTCAATTGACGGCCTCGGTACTTCCGACAGTACCTCGCCAGGTACATTTTCTTGAAGGAATGTTATGGAGCGGAGATACATGCATTCCTTCAAGCTGCAAGAACTTTGTATACCCCGCAAGCTGAGAGAGTGGTTGAAAAGCCCGCCAACGTCTCTCACGACGACGACAACGAGGACGAGCCGGATGCCATTTAATTTGCAGGTAATGCTTTACTAAACACAGGTTAGGTTAGGTTAGAAGAATTTTTCATCCTTTCATTTCTTCGACGTCGGCATCTATCAATACAAACATGGCGTACCATTCGTCCAACACGACTTCGTTACTTACGAAATCTGTTTTAGCACCTTTTTTTTCGCTCACAAAATTGCATATTACGTTGATGCATTATAATTTACAAAATTAATAATTAATTTTCTATTGCTATATTGCGCCCATGGTCGAAACTAAAAATTTACCACCGCCTGTGTATTCGACATTTTCAAATTCGGTAAGACTTATGATTGACAAAAAATACACTAATGAGACAGATACAATTTACTTTATTGAAAAAAAATTACCCTTTTCAAATCAAGGGCTGAAATTTATACCAATGAAAATTAACTTTTCCCTGCGATTCATATCTTTACTACTAGTTGTTTACTCAAGTTATTACCAAGCAATTTTACCCATTTGAAATACTCCTTTCGTAGCCAAAAGATTGTGAAATATTGAGCCTGTTTCAATTGATAAATACAGCCAATGGAAGAAGATTATTCAAAAACGTCGTTAAATATAAGTGAAAACAAGATGTATATGACAGGTATTGAGAGATATTTGGTAATATGCAAGGGTGTTAGGGAGAGAGGGGTGGAGGGGGATGGTGAGAGGGAAATGAGGAGAGGGAGAGGGAGAGGGGGGGAAGAGGGAAAGGGGGAGAGAGCAACATACGGGTAACGACCTCAAATCATCCAAGCAGTGTATTTCAGCCTCTGAGAAAGCAAATAAGATTCTGGGATTGATTGCGCGATCTTTTGATTTCAAAAGTCCATCACTCATTAACAAGCTATATAAATCGTTAGTTCGTCCACATTTGGAATATGCTGTTTCCGTATGGTCACCGAATCTCATTAAAGACATTGACAGACTGGAAAAGGTACAACGGCGAGCCACAAAACTGATTCCAAATATCAAAAATAAATCATACGAAAATCGACTTAAGCACATAAATCTGTTTTCCCTAAAAAAGCGTAGACTCAGAGGTGACTTGATACAGGTCTTTAAGATTTTAAAGGGAATTGACAACATCAAAAGTGACCAAATTTTCACATTGAATGAGAATCAGACAAGAAACAATGGTCTCAAACTGTCCGGAAATAGATTCAATTTGGAAGTAGGTAGAAACAACTTTGCCAACCGTGTAGTTAATGAATGGAATAAACTTCCTGCACAGGTAGTGCAATGTAGTTCAGTTCGAAGCTTTAAGAATCATTTAGATAAATACCTAAGTAAGATGCTGTAATTATTATAATTTATGTTATATTATTTGTTTTTGTTTTGTTATAATTTGTCTGTCTGATTTTCATTTATTATTAGTTATATGTCAATTTATTATAATTTACTATTTACCTGTTTGTTTGTTATTCAACTATACCAATGCATTTATTTATGTATTTTAATTGTTATTTACATTGTTATAGTTTTAATTTATTATTAATATGATTTTTTTTTTTTTTTTTTTTTTTTTTTTTTTTTTTTTTTTTTTTTTTTTTTTTTTGGCATCCGACCTAGATATGGATCAAAAGGTCTCCTGTCGGCATGCTTTGCCTTTGTAATCCTTTGTAAGACTAGAATAGGAAGTTATACAGATAAAACTGAAACGATTCTTCAAAAAACAAGTTGGGTCATCACTGATCAACACAATAGAATATGCAATATAAAGAAGAACTGGATCTGATAAAAATTAATGAGGATTCAATTGATAAAAAAGACAATAATTAATGTAGGGAAGAAATATGAGGACATCTGTGTGAATGCATTAAAAGGCAAAGAGCACATTGACATGGATATGAAAGGAAGGTCTTTGAAAACAGGATAGTTTAGAAGAAATTGTAAAGAATACGTATAACGTTCTTATTTATGTCAGGAAGAAAGCATGTAAAAACAAACTAAGACTTAAAAATGTAAGGAGAAAAAGAGAAAAAGGAAAAAAAAAGAGAAAAAAAGAGAAGAAAGGAAAGAGAAAAATGATTGGGCCAAGTAGGCCTATGTAGGAAAAGAAACAACTAAGTAGAATGAGAAAATGCAGAAGGGAAAGAAAATTTTACGAAATGGGACTAGTTGAGATGACCAAAGAAGTTAGAAAGGGGGCAAGGATAAATCCAGGCTTAAAAGACGTTCGAAAACTCAAATTATTTTATCATTATGATAAACAAAAGTAAAGTTGAAGACCAGCATCACTTAAAAGTATGTAAAGCACTCAATAAAATTTTGATGAAATTTGACCAAACACCTGACAGAATCACGTAGAAATAGAAAATGGAAGAAGAGGTAAACGAAAGTTTGAGTGTACGAGATCCTAAAAAAAAAAAAAAAAAAAAAAAAAAAAAATGGAAACAAACTCGTACCTTGGGGAAGACATTAGATGGCGAGATTTGGCGAATGGTGTTCCATAGGAGTAGGACCCAGTTCTAGTCATAGACAACGTCCATATAAATACATGATAGAAGGAATCGATATTTTTATATTAAAAAAATGGCAAGACACAAGAGGAAATATGCAAACAGATTTGTATACGTATTATATCATACAAGCAGTCCTTGCATGCCTAAATGCCGCCCTGGAAATTTCTTAGTGACTACCATCCCTTATTGCCTGTTTTAGCTGTTGGCTTGCGAAATATATAAACGAATTTTTATATTTGTATTTAATGTCCCTATTGCAGAAAGGATAGGGGGGAAAATATTTCATATCCTGTTGATTCTAACGCAAAATTCGATTCGTATATTACGGTAAAATATTCAACGCTTCTTTGACCTTTTTTATTATAATTATTTTGTCAGCCTTGTGGGTAACATATCTAGACTAGAATTGCCGCTCCCCTAAATGTGGTGCCCCCAGGACATATGCACCCACCCCCCACATGTGAGAGCCCTGTGTACAAGTCCTTGTAAGGAGGTTAGCCATCTCGTAGGTAACGCCCACGCGCCAGCACCTTGGGGGAAAAATGTTGACTGGAAGGAGAAGAACGAAGACTTTAATGGAAAAGAACTTTCGAACCCATGGTAGACATGAATGGTGAGATGGTAAATACAGACGTTATTTTTCCTGTCTTTTGTCGACATTTGGATTTGTTCAGGGTAATCAGTCGTGATCATGACAAAAAAAAATGTCTCGTTCAGCATCTTGGGAACAATGTGTGAGACAAGTGATCAACACAGAACAGAAGAGCATATGATTGGTGAGTAAGTGTAAAACTAATTTTCGGCTAAATTAACAGGAACATGATGAAAATATGAAGTTTACGTCACTTCCGAGCCAGAAAGGTCGTGGTGAATTGGATCACGTACCGAAAAAGAAAAAGAAGAAGATATCCAAATGTATCTGTACTAGATAGTTCCCGAGTGTGGTAGACATTGGTCTGATGACATCAGAAGAAAGAAGGGAGGAGGAAAAGATGTTGCACATCCTCTACAAATGCGTTAAAATCAAACAACTCAAAGAAGGCAGAGAGGATGTCGGAAATATTCCTTTCGCGTACAGATTGATAAATGAATTGAACGAATTGCCAGGCGAGATAGAAGTAAAATAATAATAATAATAATAATAATAATAATAATAATAATAATAATAATAATAATAATAATTAATAATAATAATAATAATAATAATATAATAACAATGTAATATGATAATAATATAATAATGATGATAATAATAGTAATAATAATAATTGATAATATAATAACATAATGTAATATGATAATAATATAATAATAATATGATAGTATGATAATATAATGATAATATACTAATTATAATAATACAATAATAATAATGTAATAATGATATAATAATAACAATAATATAATAATAATAGAAACAAACAAACAAAAAAATCGTGTAAATTATGACGAATCTAAACAAAATGAAGTCATAGAACAAGCTAGGCTGGTTATCTACAGTAAAGAAAAGGAAATGAAGATTATAACAATAAAGAAAAAAAAACGCGAGCGAGTTACATTCAACAACGCCTACACACCACATACGGGTAGAAATCGACCCCACCCCCGCCCCCATCTCAAACCAGCTCACTCTTTCCATCTCAACTTCTCTCACCTTTACATCTCAGGGCCATAATTTTGACAGATTGAATTTGATTTTGTTTTTCTTTATTCTTTATTTTAATTTATTTCATTTAATTTTATTCCGTTTTAATTTTATTTTATTTTATTTATTTGTCTATTTATTTTTACTATATTCCATTTTATATTATCTTTATTTCATTTTGTCTTACTTCATCTAATTTTTCTTTGGGGGGAAGGTAATCGGGTGTACATATCTCAGTGCAATTATTTATTTCTAAACATTCATAACATAATTTAGTGAAGGTTAAAATGAATAATGATTATAAATAAGGAGTCAATAATGAATAATTTTTCGTGATTACAATGAACGCAAGTCAAAATCGTGATAAATGTGTTTTTGTCGAATATCACCTCTATAAACATATAAGAAATAGAAATAGATATATATATATATATATATATATATATATATATATATATATATATATAATATATATATATAATATATATATATATATATATATTTAATATAATTCAGTGTCGGGTTTAGAAATAAAAAAGAATCTACCTTTTTATTTCGTCAGTCGTATTCTCTTTGTATTTTTAATTTTACTATTTCTCTTCTTTCGCCTTCCTGGCCCTTACTAAACTATCAACCAGGATTTTATCTTTATCCCACATACGGCAAGCCTCCTCAACTGCATGAAATCGTCTGATGTCACCAAGTTGACTGAAATGACCCAACACGACCTGCGTGTCGACGCAGTAAATGCCCTTGACCCGTTTCTTTGTTTCTTCCTCAGTTCCTCAACGTCGTCCCTTCCATATGTCACTTCTGTACATTTCAGTCTGGGGCGGATTATTATTATTTTTTTTCTTCAACTTATTTATTTATTTCTACCTCCGTGAAATTAAAAAAAAAAAAAGTATTTTGTATTCTAATCTGAATAACGATTTGTCTCCAACCATATAAAATATATATATATCTAACTCTGGTCCATAGGGGTGTGTGTTACAAACTCGTGAGAGAATGAAGGTTGAGGGACCCAATTGTCAGTTTTCCATATATGGAAAGGTGAAGGAGAAACTCGCAACGAATGGAGAGCCTGACCTCCGGGGATCCAATGCCAGTCTCCCAAGACTGCACCTCCAGAAGAAGGTGAGGGTGCTGTTGTGCTCTGCAGATGTGCAGTAGGGAGATGATGGTCTCCGACGTCTCCTGCTGAACCACAATTTGGGATAGAAAACGTCAAGAAATGTATGGGCATACACTATACATAAGAGGCATACACATAGTATACAAATACATGTATGAGTACATATGGTGTATTTTGTCAGCAACAACCAGCGTGTGTGTGTGTGTGTGTGTGTGTGTGTGTGTGTGTGTGTGTGTGTGTGTGTGTGTGTGTGTGTGTATGTATGTGTGTGTGTGTGAGTGTGTGTATGTGTGTGTGATTCACCATGGTTCACCATGGTCATGAATCACGTGTTGGACTTGTGATCGACAGTCATTACCCCCCGAATGAGAGCTCATATATGTGTGTGTGTGTGTGTGTGTGTGTGTGTGTGTATGTATGTGTGTGTGTGTGTGTGTGTGTGTGTGTGTGATTCACCATGGTTCACCACGGTCATGAATCACGTGTTGGACTTGTGATCGACAGTCATTACCCCCCGAATGAGAGCTCATATATGGCCCAATGTATGTGTAATACTGTAGCCTTTTACACACACACACACACACACACACACACACACACACACACACACACACACACACACACACAACTCTTTGGCCACCAGAGTTGGAGTGCCGGCTTGCAGCGTGTATATGTGTGTGATTCACCATCACCATGGTCTTGGATCACGTGTTGGACTCGTGATCGACAGTTATTTCCCTTCCGAAAGAGAGCTCAGAGCTCGTATATGACCGATCTATGGGTTATGCTGTGACCTTATTCGCACACACACACACCCAACTCCCCGCCCACGAGAGTTGGAGTAACAACCCGTAACGCAGCGATACTGAAATTATTTCAGCCTTGGACGGGATTCGAACCCGGACCGCCGTAGTGGCAGCAAGGAACTCTACCACTGCGCCATAAGTTGTGTGTGTGTGTGTATGTGTGTGATTTAACTATTTACTAGCTTATATATGTTGGATGACAATCATGTGCTTGTGCACAGCATTTACATTACACAGACAAATGCATTTTGTATGCGATCTTACTACACTGTAAAAACATTTAGACAGATATTTACTGAAGGTCTTTTATGGCACCAGAGAAGAGAAAATTAAAGGACGGGGGAGTCCTTTACACTCATCTGATTGAAGACTCGAGCCACAGCTGGCTAGGTGCGCAGAACGACCAAAAGAAAGCACCTCTCGCGCAGCCGTCGCCTGCCTGACAGCACAACCACCATTTCTACTGTGATGAGACTTCTATTTCCATTCCAATTCACGTGGGGAGAGGATATTGGTTGGTGTAGGAGCGGCAGAGAGAAGGAGATGCTTGGGAGATGCAAGAGGGAGAGACAGGGAGGAGAAAAGCAAACAGGTGGGGAGTGGAAGGGAGGGAGGAAGATGATGTGGTGTCGACCGGTCCTTGTTGGAGAGAGCGAGAGAGATGAGAATGACGAGGCGGTGTAGAGAATATTCTAGATCGCCGTGTTAACCTCTGGGCCGCGACCCGATACTGGATCATCAAGACTGGGTCGTAATTTGAGGAATGATTACCATTACTATTACTGCTATTCTTGTTATCATTATCATTATCGTTATTATCATTATTATTGTTTTATTATCATTATCATAATTACTATTTATTATTATTATTATTATCGTTGTTATTATCGTTGTTATTATCGTTGTTATTATCGTTGTTATTATCGTTGTTATTATCGTCGTTGTTATTATCGTCGTTGTTATTATCGTCGTTGTTATTATCGTCGTTGTTATTATCGTCGTTGTTATTATCGTCGTTGTTATTATCGTCGTTGTTATTATCGTCGTTGTTGTTATCGTTGTTGTTGTTATCGTTGTTGTCGTTATCGTTGTTGTCGTTATCGTTGTTGTCGTTATCGTTGTTGTCGTTATCGTTGTTGTCGTTATCGTTGTTGTCGTTATCGTTGTTGTCGTTATCGTTGTTGTCGTTATCGTTGTTGTCGTTATCGTTGTTGTCGTTATCGTTGTTGTCGTTATCGTTGTTGTCGTTATCGTTGTTGTCGTTATCGTTGTTGTCGTTATCGTTGTTGTCGTTATCGTTGTTGTCGTTATCGTTGTTGTCGTTATCGTTGTTGTCGTTATCGTTGTTGTCGTTATCGTTGTTGTCGTTATCGTTGTTGTCGTTATCGTTGTTGTCGTTATCGTTGTTGTCGTTATCGTTGTTGTCGTTATCGTTGTTGTCGTTATCGTTGTTGTCGTTATTGTTATTGTTATTGTTATCGTTATTGTTATTATTGTTTATTATAATTGTTTGTCATTATTATTGTCATTATTATTGTCATTATTGTTATCATTATTGTTATCATTATTGTTGTTATCATTATCATTATTATTATCATTATCGATATCATTATTATTATTCTATTGTTATCATTATTATTATTCTATTGTTATCATTATCATTATTATTGTTATATTTATATTTATCATCCTTTTTATTATCATTATTGTTATCATTATCATCATCATTATTGTTATCATTATCATCATCATTATTGTTATCATTATCATCATCATTATTGTTATCATTATCATCATCATTATTGTTATCATTATCATTATCATCATCATTATTGTTATCATTATTGTTATCATTATCATTATTGTTATCATTATCATTATTGTTATCATTATCATTATTGTTGTTATTATTGTCATTATTGTTATCATTATTATTATCATTATTATTATCATTATTATTATTATTATTATTATCATTATTACCATTATTATTATTACTATTATTATTATCATTATTGTCACTACTTATTACTATTATCATTATTATCATTATTACTATCATTATTGATATTATTATTATTATTATTATTATTATTATTATTATTATTAATATTGTTATTGTTATTATTATTGTTATTTTTATTATTACAATTATCATTATCATTATTATTATTATTATTATTATTATTATTATTAGTATTGTCACTATTACTATTATCATTATTGTCATTATTACTATCATTATTGATATTATTATTATCATTATTATTATTACTATTATTATTATTATTATTATTGTTGTTGTTATTATTTATTATTATTATTACTATTATTATCATTATTATTATCATTATTATTATTATTATTATTATTATTATTGTCATCATCATTATTATTACTATCATCATTTTTATTTTTATCATTATTATTATAACTTATCCTCTTATTACTATCGTTTTCATTATTATTTCTATTATCGTTTTTACTGTTATTACTATTATCATTATAATCATTATCACCAAAATATGACAATGATATTTCTGTAACACTTTCACAGTCTAGACTTTTACGTGGTAGTTAGAAAATTCTGTAACGAATTCTGTAACGATTTGGGTAACTTAAGGGACAAAATTATAAATGTTTTCTGTGCACTAACACCTTTAAGAACTTTCATATATTGAGTTAGTGGAATTCCTATCGGGGTATCTGTGTAAGTGGTGATGGCGGGGCGCGGGGTGTTGGTAGTGGTGATGATGGTGTAGAGTGAGAGCTTCAGGTGGGCTGGGTAGATGGCAGAGGTGAAAGTGAGAGGACTTGTAACCCCATTCCACGTCCAGCAACATGTTTTCTCTAACAGATGTTTATATATATATATATATACATATATATATATACATACACACACATATGATCGATCATTAGAAACTGAATACAAAGCAGTGTCAAAACTGTCGTTTGTTTTGTACGTACGCATTTACCCCATTGTATTACAAACAGTTGGATGAGAAAACTGCTCGTCCCGACTCTGTCTCCTATTGCTTAAACTTTGCTTCAAATTCGCTTATTTTAGGGGGGGGGGGACTTTAGTTACACCCCTACGGACCAGAGCTACATATTATTGTTTCACATTTGGGAATATTGTTCCCGAAGGATAGAAACGCTGGTTTTCGCTGTGTGTTTTCTTACTGCACTTTTTTCTTTTTCCGATATTGACCCTATAATCGGTACATCTGTAGGGAGAGTTGTGTTTCTTAATATCCCTCAAATACTGTGTGTGTGTGTGTGTGTGTGTGTGTGTGTGTGTGTGTGTGTGTGTGTGTGTGTACGCGTGCATGTGTGTGTGTGTGCGTGTTAGTGTATTTATCTAACTGTACCTAATTATATTATACAGGAAATGAATAACGCTCGTTGGGCCCCGTCTCATAGACTTAAATTAATGTACTGTTCCATCTTAATCTATATCCTTGATTTCCAATTATCATATTCAGATATGAACCCGTGTACTGTTTGAGTTTGGGCTATATCACCTTCGAAGCTATTCCAAGTATTTATGTATCAATATGGAAAATTGTATTTCTTCACATCAACTAGATAATTATGTGTTATTTCTTCATTTGTTTCCATGACGTTTTAAAACTCCTTCATCTTTAATAAAGATTTGTTTTTTTTTTCTGTTGATACAAGCTATCCCCCTCAGTAACCTAAATACTGTAATTGTGTCACCTCTCTTCGATCTTTCAAAGTTGGTAGACCCAGTCCTTTCAGTCTCTCCTCGTATGGTTAATTTGCCTGACTGGGGACCACATATTCCAATCTTAGACAGACCAAGGTTTCTAGGAGTTTTTTTTTTTCATCATCTCTTTATCTATAGAGTGAAACGTCACTTCAATCTTCTGCAGTAGTCTGTACGATATCTCCCACAATCCTGCAAATATGTCTGTCAGGTGACAGGCTGTCTTTTATCAACACTCCCAAATATTCTCTTCTTTTGCGTTTGTAATGGGTGCACTTTCCATTTCCAGTAATTTGCATTTATTGTTATTGAATTTTAATAACTATTCTTGGCTCCATGCAAAAATAATGTCTAGAACTTATTGCAATTTATTGTACCGTCCTCCTCGATTTTCACTCTTCTCATACGTGTGTGTGTGTGTGTGTGCGTGTGATTCACTATGCCCTTGGTATAGCGTGCTGGACTTGTGATCGACAGCTATCAATATTCCGGAAGAGAGCTCAGAACTTATATGGTGCGATCTACAGGTAATAGTTGCCTGCATCACCTTGGATAAGGCAATGATAGGATTCTTTCCGAAAGGGTCCTTTCTCCACTTTAGAACCACTGCACGAACGTAACCTAACCTAACTTGACCAAACTTGACCTAACCTAACCTAACTTGACCTAACCTGACCTGACCTAACCTAATCTTCTTGGACACAGTCCCTCGTGGGGGAAACAATGACGTCACTCGAAGGGCATAGGATAAGGAGCCCGATGCATCCCGAATAGGGAGAGGTGACCCATTGAGAAATAATTACTCTGTTTGACAAAGTGGGTGAGACAGATCTGCACTGACCCGAGACTGTAGGACACACACACACACACACACACACACACACACACACACACACACACACACACACACACACACACACACACACACACACACACACACACACACACACGCACACACACACACGCACGCACACACACACACACACACACACGCACGCACACACACACACACACACACACACACACACACACACACACGCACACACACACACACACACACACACACACACACACACACACACACACACACACACTTACACACACACAACCTCGTGACGCAGTCATTAGAGTTCTCGCCTGCCACTACGGCTGTCCGGATTCGACTCCTGCCCAGGACTGAAATAATTTCAGTATCGCTGCGCTGCGGGGTATTACCCCAACTCTCGTGGGCGAGGAGTTGGGTGTGTGTGCGTGTAGTCATAGTATTACCCAGCGATCGGTCATACAAGCTCTGAGCTCTCATCCTGGCGGTTAATAACTGTCGATCACGAGTCCAACACGTGATCC
>NC_134784.1:30932137-31019637 GCF_046742065.1 Oratosquilla oratoria
TTGATGCCCACCTTGAAACCAGTGGGACACCAGTCCACAAACTGGATGGATCTCTTCGTCTTGATGGAGGCGATGGCGGCGTTGACGTCCTTGGGGACCACGTCACCTCTGTAGAGGAGGCAACAGGCCATGTACTTTCCGTGGCGAGGGTCGCACTTGACCATCTGGTTGGCCGGCTCGAAGCAGGCGTTGGTGATCTCCCCGACGGAGAGCTGCTCGTGGTAGGCCTTCTCGGCCGAGATGACTGGGGCGTACGTGACTAGAGGGAAGTGGATACGAGGGTAGGGCACCAAGTTAGTCTGGAACTCTGTCAGGTCGACGTTGAGGGCGCCATCGAACCGGAGGGAGGCAGTGATGGAGGAGACGATCTGGCCGATGAGACGATTGAGGTTGGCGTAGGTGGGTCGCTCGATGTCAAGGTTCCTCCTGCAGATGTCGTAGATGGCTTCGTTGTCGACCATGAAGGCGCAGTCGGAGTGTTCGAGGGTGGTGTGCGTCGTCAGGATGGAGTTGTAGGGCTCGACCACGGCTGTGGCGACCTGGGGGGCGGGGTAGATGGCGAACTCCAACTTGCTTTTCTTGCCGTAGTCGACGGAGAGCCTTTCCATCAAGAGGGAGGTGAATCCAGACCCGGTGCCACCGCCGAAGGAGTGGAAGACGAGGAAGCCCTGGAGACCCGTGCAGTTGTCGGCCAGCTTTCTGACGCGGTCGAGGACCAGGTCGACGATTTCCTTACCGATGGTGTAGTGTCCACGGGCGTAGTTGTTGGCCGCATCCTCCTTTCCGCTGATGAGCTGCTCGGGGTGGAAGAGTTGTCGGTAGGTTCCGGTGCGTACTTCGTCTGCAGGGGGAGGAAGAAAAGAAGAGCCAGTGAGAACGACGTCGATTACGTCTTTTACGTCCACGTGGAGTCGTCGACACCACCCATCCTTGATTTTTAAGTCAGAATGCCTTATGCTCAAGACCGCGAGAAAAAAATCAGCAATATTTATTGTGAACAAGTTCTGTCCACCACAATGGTGGTTGGGGGGGGGGGTTGAAAGGGCAATGGTAACGAGGATAAAGGGAAAGAGGAAGATGAGAAAGATGAAAAGGATGAGGAGGAAAATCAAAATGATGAGGAAGAGAAGGAGGAAGGGGAAGAGGAGGAGGAGGAAGAGGGCATGGACAAAGACGAGGAGGAAAAGGAGGACGTCTGTTGTTCTGGTTACCACTCACCTACTACTGAGGGCTCGAGATCGACAAAGACTGCCCTGGGGACGTGTTTGCCTGCGCCGGTCTCGCTGAAGAAGGTGTTGAAGGAGTCGTCGCCGCCGCCGAGGGCCTTGTCGGAGGGCATGGAGCCGTCAGGAGCGATGCCATGCTCGAGGCAGTAAAGCTCCCAGCAGGCGTTGCCCATCTGGACGCCAGCCTGGCCGACATGGATGCTGATGCACTCACGCTGCGGACGGACAAAAGGGGGAAAGGTGATAGCCACTATCATCGTAGTCATCATCATCTCAATCATATAGTCATCATCTCTATTATCATCATTACCATCATCATAATCATCTTCATCATATTATGATTTAAAGATCCCCCCTCCCACCTCACGTTCTCGTAGGCTACGATGCACAAAGTGCATTAACTTTTACAAGTGGGAGTCGGGGTCTAGGGCTTTAGGGGTGCACCCTACGGACCAGAGACACGCAGCATACTTTCTATAGGGGTTGGAATGCTGACATTTCCTTCATCGATTTTTATTACCGCATCTCTCCATCGTGATATTGTCCCATAGGATAGAAGCACTGGTTATCGCTAACGCAATAGATTGTCTATGTGTGTGTGTACGTGTGTACATGTGTGCGTGCGTGTGTACGTGTGTTGGACTGAGCTCTACGTAAACTGGGAAACCCTTCGTTAGCGCTACACCAGTTTATAAACAGTCTTGATGTAAACTTTCACGCATTCACACACACACACACACACACACACACACACACACACACACACACACACACACACGGCCCGGTGGCGGATTGGTAAGGCATTGGCCTCACAAGCCGGAGAACCGGGGTTCGATTCCCCGGCCGGGCGGAGACAAGTTGGGTTTGTCTCCTTTCACGTGTAGCCCCTGTTCACCTAGCAGCGAGTAGGTACGGGACGTTAGTCAAGGAGTTGTGACCTTGCATTCCCGGTGTGTGGAGTGTGAGTGGTCTCAGACCTACCCAGAGATCTGCTAATAATGAGCTCAGCTCACTGCGGTAGGGTGGTGTCTGGCTGTCTCGCAAAGAGGCTGCAGCAGATCCGAGGTGAATACACACACACACACACACACACACACACACACACATTATATATATATATATATATATATATATATATATATATATATATGTATATTCAAATAGGACTATTGAAGGGGGCGAGAGCCTATGGTGTGTTCATGAAAATGCTTTAGGTTAGAGACACCGTCGGGGACTCGAGCTGTGTATCCGTCGCGGGGAGGCAAATTCTCCCATTGTTCACGACGTGGGTAGCCATGCCCGGGCTGTGCCCACGCACGTCCGCCGCCCACACCCAATTTACTATTCAGCGCACGACGCCCACGTAGGTACGCCCATCCCAGTTACAGGCGGGCCAGAGTGCCAAGCCCCAGATCCTAGTCAAGGACAACAAATACTTTCGCATCGGTAGTTAAATTTTCTTTGATTATGAAAGAGAAATCATAGAAAACGGTCATATCCTGTTCAAGTGAAGATTGTGATGTCTGAAACAGGTCTGAATCAGCTGGTTTTGTCCTGTTGAGTGTCAGTGGTGAATCAATGAACGATTTTGAGAACGGATAAATATATAGACGTTTCTCGAGCAAAAAATGTCATAAATGAACGACTATGTACTCAATACTCAAAAACAAAATAAATAATATATATGCTTCATTTCAATGCGTCAGATTATGTCGTCATTCTTCCCGCCTAGCACGGCCTCCCTCATCCCACCATTTAGTGAACAAACGCGTTTTTTATTCGAGTGATCCAATATTACCTGGTTCGTTGTCCTTCTGATTAGACCAAATAATTCAGGTCAGTAATTAGAAAAAGAGGAGGAGGAGGAGGCTTTGTCATTGGGGAAGGATGCAAGGATGGTCTCGCTTCTTAAGATTCCCAAGATGCAAGAGCCGAGCAGCCCGGCAGCCGGTAAGAACGACAGATGAGGTGAAGATTGAGAGAACGGGCGTACGTGCCGGCATCCTCACCTCCCCCCCTCCTCCTCCCAGGTGAAACTTGACTTGTTTGACAACTCTTGTGTTTCAGCCACAACCAGCGGGTCTCTGGTTGCGTCAGTCGACGTCACTACGCCCTGGCCCCAGAGCCAGCCGTACCTCCTCCTCCTCCTCCTCCTCTCGGCTCTCCCCCCCCCCACCCGCATTCTCTTTTTTTTCTATAAATACGTTCATCTCAAATATAAAAAAATAGAAATTTGCCTGGAGGAGGAGGAGGAGGAGGAAGCAAGAGAACTCTGTACACGAACTCTGCCTCGAGGCCGACAGAGACACCGGTTGCCATGGGAACAACAACGAGATAACAATAGGAACTTACAAATCTCAGCACATTGTTGCCCTGATATCTTTTCTTTTAAATGGTTATATTTGTTGTTATTGCCGTTGTTGCTGAATTCCCCTGAGCGGAGGTGGCAACAGCTGAGAGCAAAGGCCGCGCCCTTCAGCCGAGCCGGGATTGGATGGGCACTTGCCCGCCAACGGTAGGTCATGCAATCGGTTCAGTCATGCAGACTGGAGGAGGAGGAGGAAGGAGGAGGAGATGGAGACAACCTAAATGAAATAAAAAAGAAGATAAAGGGTTAGATGTTTTTGTAGAGAGAGAGAGAGAGAGAGAGAGAGAGAGAGAGAGAGAGAGAGAGAGAGAGAGAGAGAGAGAGAGAGAGAGAGAGAGAGAGAGAGAAGAGAGAGAGGCTGAACGGCAAGGTCGTCTCCACCTGCCGCCCCTGACCATGGACGAGCAGGCAACCCTCACGTACCTCCTCCTCCTTCGTGCGACTCCACATTGCTCCTCCCCTCCCCTCATCCATCCATTTCACGACCACAGCTTGTGAAATCCTCTTTCCACAAAGCCTTATGACGTTGCTTCCCTCAGTCCTACTCTCTCTCCCCCTCTCACTCTCTCGTGACTTCTACCCTGTTGGGGCCTCTTGAGTAGCCACTGGCGGGGAGTTGCTACTCACTGAAGGTCCCACTCCGCTTCCTTACTCCCTCCTCTCTTCACCGGTCTCTAATCACTCCCAACACACTCCCTCTTATCTCTGACGTGTCCCAAGATAGTACGGCGAATGACAATGTTCTCCGGGTCAAACACAATGACTTTCATGAGGGAATATGTATGTGTGTGTGTGTGTGCGTGTGTGTGTGCGTGTGTGTGTGTGTGCGTGCGTGTGTGCGTGCGTGTCCCACTTTCCCCCACTTCAGTGAGGCTCCATAAGTGCAATGTTACGGTGTCTCCAACACGCGCGCCACCGGTCGGGAACACCGTTTCTATGGTGCTCACACGCTATAGCGGACACCCATTCCCGACCCATCACATACAAGTATAATTCGGACATTTCTCTCCTTGCCGAGTGTTCATTACATTTCTATCAAATTGTAGTTTTCTAATTATGAAAGTGGATATCCTTGTTGATACCAAAACTTGTAGAATGCAACAAAAGCTATGAACGTGTAGTCACATTTGTCTTTCCTTTTATTTCAAACGTTTCTAGTTGCGATATAATCAGCTTAAGACGACCCCCTTCTCCTTTTAACTTTAACCCTTTGGTTCACAGCCTTGATGAGACGTAACAAGCAGACTAAGTCTGGGTTCGTAGTGAGTATAAGCCCATGCCAGGGCGGAGGAGGGGGATTAGTGACCGTACTTATGGAAGCGAAAAACTCTTGTAAACCCCAGAGTTACACGGCGTCCGTCTTGAAGTGGCTTTGTTATGTATTCCTGTTTGTTTTAGGACCAAAACCTCATTCGCTCCTTCCTTCCCCTTGAGGAGACAGGAAACACAATCTGCAGTTCAAGACGAATGTCGAAATCATCTAACCGCAAAGAATCCCCTTTTATTTTTTAATTTCAAAAGTATGATATCTTCCTCTCGTTTGTGATCATCACAAGTCACACACTTGAAACCAGCTGTGCAGGTAGGCCGACCACCTGACCAGATGGTGCCCAGAAGTTTTTTTCTCTCAATTGGCAGATGCAAGACCAAAGGGTCCCATGGGCACGACCACCTGCGCAACATGACCACACCATCTGTATAGAAGTTAAGGCCATCTGCTCAGATCATCGCGTTATCGTGCCCAGCTGTGGGAGCCATCTGTTAAATCAACCAGCTTTCTTCTAGAATCAGCGGCTAGACGGCACTCGTCGACAAGCCCCACCCCGTGCGGTTTCGTTAAAAACCAACGGATATTCAGTTATCTGCGACAGTAAACAGCTCGTTGATGAACAAAAACACAGAGTTCTCACTCACCATTTTGATGTGTTATAATAAGTTACTGTCGGAGGGAAGGGGGGAGTTCTTGTTTCCCAAGTTTGCGTCTAACCGTTTGGCGTTAGCGCAGTTCTGGAACTGGTGCTTAGGGCCTCGACCTGCTTTATTTATAGCTGGTGTGACGTCATGGGCACCGCGGTAGAATGGCGACTCCTGATTGGCTGAGGCCGCGTAGGTGTGAGAGTGGGCTGTCGCCCGTCGACTTGCCATATCGGTGGACCGGGCGGAAAGAAGGACTTCCAGGGGTCCTATCTGGTCACATTTACCCCATTTTCGGCCCTCCACGGCACCTTGGCAAGGGTGAGGAAGGAGCACAGCTTCCATGGGAGTGGAAATACCCCTGGGGGAGGGAGGGGAGTCAAGGAGCACCGAACCTGGGCTTCCAAGGGCGCGGCTAAATTTTCACTCTTCTCCAATCGACGGACGGTGGCTGGCACTCGCCGGGGGGAGACAGGCCAAAGGCGACCTTATGTGGTCAATACTCAGGGGTCAAAGTCGCTCCTCGATACAGGTGGGGACCGTCGGCTTATATGGAAATGTGTGGTGTACTGGGGCATGGGGGGTGGGGGGAGGGGAAGGAAGGGGAGGAGTGCGGGTGACTTTTTAGGGTAAGGAGCTCTTGGTGATTCAGCTGCTCAGCTGGTCCGGCTGACGATGTCGTCGCCCATAAGGGGGACAGAAGCAGAAGGAGAAGCTTTCTTTTCGTGAGGTTTGGGTTTTTGAACTTCCCCTGGACGAAAAAAAAAAAAAAAAAAAAAAAAAAAATCCCCTCATGTGCAGCCGAGGCTATGGTGGCCCATTGTTCTATTTTATTCATTCTTATTCT
This sequence comes from Oratosquilla oratoria, assembly GCF_046742065.1. Classification (NCBI taxonomy): domain Eukaryota; kingdom Metazoa; phylum Arthropoda; class Malacostraca; order Stomatopoda; family Squillidae; genus Oratosquilla; species Oratosquilla oratoria. The sequence goes on from NC_134784.1 coordinate 30,938,493, forward strand.
TAATGACAAATCATACAAATTACAGATTTTCTATTTTTTCAATTATGGGTATGGGTTGCTGGGAGGCAACCTATAGCGCCGTTCACATTTTTTTCCAAACTACCTTATTCTTAGTAGTAGTAATAATAATAATAATGATAATAATAGTATTAATGATGATAATAAGTGATAATAATAATGATAATGATAATGATAATAATATTAATAATAATAACATAAATAATAATAATAATAATAATAATAATAATAATAATAATAATAATAATAATAATAATAATAATAATAATAATAATAATAATAATAATAATAATAATAATAATAATAATAATAATAATAATAATAATAATAATAATAATAATAATAATGATAATAATGATGGTGATGATAATATGACAATGATAATAATCATTTTACCACATATAAAAAACAATAAACAATAATAACAGTATCAACGATGTAACAAAGTTGCGTTGGTGTGATGGAGAATCTCTATGGACGTACTACATGACTTGCTCCACAAAGTCGACTCAGTGACAATGTCCGTGACGATGGAGCTCCGTCACGATCGCCTCCTCCGCTCGCAACCGGCGTACGTATCATGTGTCGTGGACGGAGCATTTAACTCGCTCTGTGGACATGATTGTGGTGGTGGTGTAGGGTTCTGCTATGGCTTGGCTTTACTCTGACGGAGAGGGGGTTATGTCGTGAGTGTGGCTGAGCTGTGATGCATGTGACCTTACGTCACGTGACTGGTGTCACTGGTCACGCGTCACCAATTATTTGTTTTCTCACATATTTGTCACTCATGTGTGTTATGTGTATATATATATATATTTATATATATATATATATATATATATTATATATATATTTATATATATACATATATGTGGTGTGTGTGTGTATTTACCTAGTTGTATTTACCTAGTTGTATTTTACGGGAAGGGGAGCTATGCTCGTGGGGTCCCGTCTTCATATCTCATTTTATCTAAACTATTTTTAAATTCATGTATCGTTTTTGCACACACCACTTTCTCATCTAACTTGTTCCAACTGTCTATTGCTCTGTGAGGAAAGCTGTTCTTTTTCAAATCTCTTCTATAGTTGTCTTTTTTTATTTTCTTTCCGTGTCCTCTTGTATTTCTGTCATCCCATTTTATCAGATTCTCTCTATCAGTAATTTCTATGCCTTTCATGATTCTGTAAATAGCTATCAAATCTCCTCTCTCTCTTCTTTGCTCTAGTGTCTGTAGTTTAAGTTTTTGTAGTCTCTCTTCATATGATAGTTTTGAGAGTGTTGGTGCCAGTTTTGTAATTGCTCTTTGTATTCTTTCAAGTTTTTTTATACATTTTTTTGAACTTGGTGACCATATCGTTGCTGCATATTCCAATCTTGGTCTTATCAGGGTGGTTAGGATTTTCCTCACCATTTCTTCATCCAGGTATGTAAATGCCACTTTGATTGTTCTTATTAAATTATAAGTTTCTCCAAAAATCTTATTTATATGTTTCTCAGGTGACATATTATTCATAACAATGACTCCCAGGTCCTTCTCATTTTCTACTTTTTTTATTCCTTCTTCTCCCAAATTATATGCTCCTGTTATTCTGTTTTTGCTTTTTCCAAATTCCATTATACTACACTTTTTTGTATTGTACTCCATCTCCCACTTCCTACTCCATTCTTGTACTTTATTTAGATCTCTCTGTAGTGATTCACAATCTTCTTCAGTTTTCACTCTTTTCAGTAATTTTGCATCATCTGCAAAGAAGCTCATATAGCTTTCAATTCCTTCATCCATATCATTAATATATATAGCAAACATTATTGGGGCCAGAACTGTTCCCTGCGGGACACCGCTTATTACTTCATTCCATTTTGAGTGCTGATCTCTTATCACTACTCTCATTTTTCTTTCTTGCAAAAAGTCTTCCATCCAATTTAGCAATTTACCTTGTATTCCTCCTTCATATTCTAATTTCTTAAGCAACTTCTTATGTGGTACTTTGTCAAAAGCTTTTTTTAGGTCTAGAAATGCACAATCAGCCCATCCATCTCTTTCTTGTATTATATCTATTAGCCTTGAATAGAAACATATTAAATTGGTGACGCATGATCGTCCTTGTCTGAATCCAAATTGCCTTGGATTTAGTACGTTGTTTTTTTCCAAGTATTTTACCCATCTACTTTTGATAATTCTTTCACATATTTTTGCTATTGTACTTGTTAGAGAGACTGGTCTATAGTTGGTAGGTTCTTCTTTATTTCCTCCTTTATATATAGGTACTATATTTGCTTTTTTCCAATCTTCTGGAACTTTTCCTTCTTTTAAGGAACTGCTTATTATGCTATGTATTTTGTCTGCCAGTTCATTCCTGCATTCTTTCAGAATCCAGTTTGCTATTTCATCTGGCCCATGCGATTTTCTGACATCAAAATTACCCAAGTGTGTCAATATTTCATTCTTTGTTACTTCTATTTCTTCCATAGGGGGGACTTTTTCCTTCCACTCAATCTCTTCAGGTTGTATATTTTCCCTTGTAAACACTGATTTAAAATGTTTGTTCATAATTTCTGCCATTTCCATTTCCTCAGTGTATTCAACTCCTCCTTGTCTTAATTTCTCCAAGTCTTGTTTGTTTTTCAGTTTATTGTTTACAAATCTGTAGAATAGTTTTGGTTGATCTTTACACTTTTCTATAACATCTTTTTCATATTTTCTTTTTTCCTCTCTGCACTTTTGTACATATTCATTTCTATAACCAGTATATATTTTCCATTTTTCAGGTCTTCTGTCTTTTTTCCATCCGGTCCAGGCTTTGTCTCTTTTGTCTTTTAACTCCCTACAACTTTTGTTGTACCAGCATTTTACATATTCTTTTTCTTGTTTTTGTCTTGGGACATACTTTTCCACTCCTTTTTTGTAAATTTTTGTCAAAATATTCCATTTCTCTTCCACTGATGTTTCTTCTTTGTATATTTCTTCCCAGTTTTCTTGTTGGAAGAATTCTCTTATTTTATCAAAGTTTGTTTTTTCATACATCATTCTTCCTTTTCTATATTGTTCATTTCTTTTCATATATTTTTCTTCATTAAGTTCCAGTTCAATCAATATGTGGTCACTTTTACCTATTGGTGTTTTATATTCAATCTTGTCCACTATTCTAGGTTCAGATGTAATTATTAAGTCTAGCCTCGATGGTTCTTCTTCATTTCTATACCTAGTGTTCTCTTGTATCCATTGTGTCATTGAATGATCAGTAATCATCTCAAGTAGAGCATTTCCCCATGAGTCATCACCACTCTTTACTGTCATTTCTTCCCAGCAGATTTCTTTGCAATTAAAGTCGCCCATCATAACTATTCTTCCTCCGTCTTCCATTATTTTAGTTAATGCTATCTTTGTGTCCTCTAACATACTTTTATGTTCACTCTCCTCCCATGAGGCTGTTTTCGGAGGCACATAATTGATCACAAATTTTCTGCTCTTCTTATCTCGGTCTTCCACTTCTATCATAATCATCTCTACTGTATTCTTTCCATATATGACACCTTTCACGTTTATATCCTTCTTAGTCAGGAACATAACCCCACCCCCTTGTTTTTTCTCTCTGTTTCTAATCCAATAATTGTATGTATCATGTCCTACACTGTTGGGTGGTAGTGGGCCTTTTAATTTTGTTTCTACAATTCCCATTATGTCCGGTTCTTTTTCTTTCAAATAATCATTCAGTTCATTCAATCCTGTTATCAATCCATCTATATTTGTGTAAGACACTCTTAGTTTTCTGCCACTTCCATTGTGTTCTCTGTTTCCCTTATGTTTTTCTTTAGTATGTCGAACTGCTTTATTTTCATGTTCACTACTCTCCAATAGAATCTCTCTTTCTCTGACTCCGTTCTTTCCTCGTTTTTTGCCTTAGCTTCAAGTCTTTTCTGCTTTTCTGCCTCTCTTTCCTCCTTATTCATTTCTCTTTTTATCCATACCTTTTTATATTGATCATTTGTTGCTAGTTTCCCTGTCTTGGATAGAATTTTCTCTGCCGTTGTTTGTGACCTGAATTTAATCTTAATTGGTCTGGTCTTATCTGTACTATATTTTCCGAGTCTGAATTTTTCCTCAATTTCCTTTATAATTTCTGGTTCATCTTCCTGGACTAATTTTAATAAACTGCTTACCCTTTCATTTTCCTCCTTGATTCTTGCGGTTCTATCTGGGTTATGTTTCTCTTCCATTCCTAATATAATTATACATTTCTTTTTGTCAGCTAATTCTCTTACTATATTCTCCTTCTGTCTCATCACTTTAATAACTGAGTCCTCATTATGTTCTTTCAATTGCTGTTTGACTATGTCAGTGAATGAAACCTTATTCCCTTCTTGAGTTATTCTCCAATTTTTAGCTTCTGTAGCTATTTTCTCACTGTTTTCATTACTATTCTTCTTCAATTTCTCATTCTCCTCCTTTACATTTCCTAACTGTCTTTTTAGGTCCTCTACTTCTTCAGTTAAGTTTCTGTTAGCCTTCTCTAGTTGTTCCAACCTTTCAATTCTCTGGAAAATGGAGTCTACATTACCTAACTTACGTTCCAAGTCCTCGATCACCTTATCAACTCTCTCCTCTAGTCTTATCAGTCGGGGGGGGGGGTTGTGTCCCCCCCACCCTCTTTAAATCCCTGGAACATATTCTCGTCACTTTCTACTGTATTGCTCCTCTCTATACTTCTGATCTTTACATTTTTATTTGCCATTTCGTCATCACTGAGCTGGTCCGGTGGTCGTTTCATGTTGACCTTACGCCCGTCTGCCTGGGCCAAGTCCTCCACATCCTCATTTCCTTCCATTTCCCCAGCAATCCCTCCCCTTCTCCTCTTTTCCTACTTACCTACTGCCCCACGAGCAATTTCCCCCCACCCTGCAAATACAAAAAGGTACTTCTCTTTGCGTTGGGATCCACAATCGGCACTTTTCTTCAGAACGTTCTTCAAGCCGTCCGTTCGTTGAAAGTGTGTGTGTGTGTGTGTGTGTGTGTGTGTGTGTGTGTGTGTGTGTGTGTGTGTGTGTGTGTGTGTGTGTGTGTGTGTGTGTGTGTGTAGACATATCTGGTTAAAGAATGCAGCTGTTTCTGCATAAATGATCTTGAAAAAAAAATCTACTTTCATGATTGCAGATTTCTGCATGGATTTCAACCCTGAGTTTCTTGTGCCAAAAAAAGAGAGTGAAATACGATTGGTAGTTCCTTTTTATATTCACGACGTTTCGTACACATTGAACATTTTCAAATGACATATACAATACAAATCAATGACATATATGTGTGAAGAAATATAAATACATAGGTAATAGGGGAGGTCATATAGTGTTAGAATTCTTTTATGATATGTGTGTGTAGGGTGGGTGGGTTAGGGTATTTTGGTTGTAACATCCCACGGAGTGATCTCGACGATAGGATTATGTCGAGCTCTCATGCTTGTAGATTTAACCTCGAACTTTGATTTTTTTTTTTTATTGGAAAGGCTTACATTATTTGGAGAAGTTTCAGTTCTGGAACTTGGCCTATTATTTTAGAGTTGTCGTCCATCATTTTTCACGTCAAGTGGGCGTTATGATATGTAGAGGTTTGTGATTTTTACGCGCCGGCTGCTGCCCAAATACACAAATATATGTATGAATATATGTATACGTACAATTCTTTATTCTTTATTCAATTATTATTTTCTATCTATTCCTTTATGCATTATATATTTGTTTATATATACATTTATTTATTTCTTCATTTTATCATTTACCTATTTATTATTTATTGATTCATCTACATATTTATCTATTCAATTATTTAATCATTCTTTTACTAATTCATATACTAATTTATTCATCAATCATTCAATTGAAATATCTATTTATGCATTAAATTAATATTCATCTACATATGCATTTATTCATTTATTCGTTTACTCACTCATCTATTTATTTATTTTGTTAAGAAGTGAAACCCTTCATGAATAGCTTGAGTGTGTTACGCCCTCTCCTCCTCCTCTTCCTCTTCCTCCTCCTCCTCCTCCTCCTCCTCCTCTTCGTCGCCGATCATATGCAAATTGGGCGATAGGGAATCGTGCCGTGTAGGTTTTGAACCAAAACAGAGACAGAAGGAATGCTGTGTGACTCTGGTCCGTAGAGAGTAGAAGTTGGGCTACGCCGGAAAATGGCGTATATATAATGCTGGAAATGATTTATGCTGATTTTCAAACATAAATTTTGGGCTTGGAATGTGGCTTTAGGACACTGCATATCCTTGAAATGTTATGGTTTCAGTTGGCGGTACGCTAGGCTAGCATGCTACTTGCTTTTGTTATTTGTTATTTCGTTTTTGAGTACAAACGACTTCGGTTGCAATATTCTCGACTTTCGTAAGAACATCCCAACAATGTGTCTAACATTCGAACGTCATTCAGCGTCTCACTACGTAACGCAAGAGCAATATGACATTAGCAAATTTGAAAAAAAAAAAATCGTAACCGAAGTCGTTTCTACTCAGACGAAGTGTCAAAAGCAAGTAGCATGCTAGCAAGAAATGCTGAGTGTGCCTCCATCTTTACGTGAGTTGGGGGTCTACGCCCATCTTCACCAGTGATTCTATCCTGTTTGAAAATTGTACTAGATGCCTCCCTTTGAAGTAAGCAAATAAGCATATAAATATTCAACTAAATAAATAAAAGAATAAATACATAAATAGATAAGCAAATTAATAAAAATAATAGATAAATATATAATTGATAGATAAATGAGTAGATAAATAAATAAATACACGAATAAGCAAATGAACAGGTAAATAAATAAAAATAGAAATAGATAAATAAACAAATAGTAAAGAAAAAAAAAATGTGCTCCCTTCGGAATGAGGAGGGTAGGAGGGAGGTAGTGAGCTAGTTCACGAAACACGGATAGTGACAATCTCTCTCTCTTTATCTCTCTCTCTCTCTCTTAGTCTATGTATGATAGCTCCCCTCTTTTCTCCTACTGACCGGTGATACAGAAAGTCCTCTCCCCTAATACAGCAGACAAGTCGAACGTTTCTTCCTGTAAGCAATTGAGAGACCACTCGGAGACCGTTGCTACCTACTGTGGGGCTGCGGGTTCCAGTCAAAGAATCCGTGGTAATATTATGTTTTAGCTTTATTGTATTGTAATTTTCAAACACGGGGTGCTGGACAAAATGAACTGCTATTGAAAGATACAAATCTCAGAAGTGCCGTGCGACATGACGTCATCGTGTGACATGTTCCTAGCACTGCTCAGGAAGAGAATGACGTAGAGGACAAACCTGAGATATCATTGGTGGAACGCGCGTGAATTTAGCATCACGACAAAAGAAGCTTCTAGTGTGTGTGTGTGTGTGTGTGTGTGTGTTTAGCTATTTGAATTTACTCTGTTGTACTATAAAGAAAAATAGTAACGCTCGTGGAATTCTGTCTCTTAGTCTACAATGATCATACCTAGCTTCAAACCCATGTATGGTTCTAACTTTGGCTGTCACATTATTCTCCATGCATGGACTATATGACCCTTTAGGCTATTCCCAATATCTATGCATCTGTATAAAAAATTGTCTTCACAGCCTTCAGACATCTAGTCTTTTATCAGTTTGTTCTCATGACCATGTTAATCACCCCCATTCATAATCAAGAAGTATTTCTGTCAATGTAGTCCACTCCTTTAGCGTCCTGATCATTGCAATTAAAATCGCCTCTCTCTCTTCGATCCTTCAACGTTGATAGATCCATTGCTTTAAGTCTCTCCTCGTATGGCTTAACTGCCAGGCTATGAACCAGTTCGGTTGTTGATCTTTACATCCTCTCGATCTTACATATATCTTTCTTTCCGTGTGGGAACCACAAAACTGGTGTCTATTCGAGCTATCATTCCTTCATCCATATAATGAAAAGCTACATTAATGTTCTGCAGGACTTCTTACATCTTTCCCAATCTAAATGATATTTCTTTCAGGTGACTGGTTGTCTTTTACCAACTCTCCCAGGTCTTTTTTTTTTTTTTTTTTTTTTTCCCTTTGTAATGGATTCGCTTCCCAAGGACTATCTCTGGTATTATTCTTAGCTATTTCCTATCTCCAATAATTTGCATTTTTTTTGTATTGAAATTCATTTTTCATCTGGGCAGCAAGCTAATGTAATAAGATATTTTGCAACAGTTGATAGTTCTCCTTCTTCTTCACTCCTCTCATGATTTTTGCATCATCTGCAAATATATTAGCACGGCTTATTATACCTTCTATCATATAATGAACATAGATAATAAAACATTATAGATCCAAGCACTGAACCTTGTGGAACTCCGCTATTTACTGATCTCCATCTTGACATCTTATCCATTACTACTGCCCTCATGTACCTGCGCTTCAAAAAAATCTTCCATCCACTCGAGTAGCCTACTTTACCTCTTAGTCCTTCATTGTTCTACAGTTTCCAAATAAATTGACCTTGAGGTACTTTATCAAAGGCCTTCTCTAGATTGAGGTGCACACAGTTCATCCAAACCTCCTCTTGCATTACATCAATCACTCTCGAGTAGAAGATTAGTAGGTTCGACAAACATGACATTCCAGACCTGAAACCAAATTGATAGTCAAGATTTTAATTTCTTTAAGATATCTGACCCTCTTTTACAAACCTTCCACGTGATTTCACAAATACGCTGATCAGTGATACCGGCCTGTAATCTATTGGTTTCTCATTACCTCCACCTTTGTAAATTGGTACAACGTTAGCTTTTTCTCAATCCTGTGGCACTATTCTTTCTTTTAATAAAGACACGATGAAATATAAACCTTGCACGCCAGTTGTTCTATCCCTATTTCAAGTATCCAGTGTGCGTGTGTGTGTGTGTGTGCGTGTGTGTGTGTGTGTGTGTGTGTGTGTGTGTGTGTGTGTGTGTGTGTGTGTGTGTGTGTGTGTGTGTGTGTGTGTGTGTGTGTGTGTGTGTGTGTGTGTGTGTGTGTGTGTGTGTGTGTGCGTGCGCATATGTTAGGCGCCTCACATGACAGATTACGACATGACACAGACGTTTTTGGTGTCCTTAGCCCTGATCCTTCTCTGTCGATGCGGGCCTGGGTGATGTGAGACAATCCGACGGCATGCCTGACGCGGGAATGGACGAAGTGGGTTCGTTCTGACTTTGTGGAAGATAAATTCCGAAACCCTCCTATAGGGAGGAAGAGGGCCCTCCTTGCTCACAGTGGAGCTCCAGGTTCCCCGTAAAGAAGATCCAGAAACAGGCCGGAGTGGGGAGACACTCGGTGGCCTCTCATAGACGACCACAGTCGTGCAAAACCAATCATTTCGTCTCTGAAGTCCAAACTGAAGCAACTACAATCGACTGTGAGGGTCTTTGAAGAAATTGGAGAGCATCAGTTATCGGAGCCGGGTGCTGAAACTGACGAGAGACAGTGTAAATTAAAAGCCAAGTCGCATTTGGGCGGGTAGTTGGGTGGGTGGGTGCTCAGTTGGGGACCAAAAAACCTGCTACACTCAGGCAACATTCCAGACGCCATAACAAGCAACTCTGATCCGTACCTTCTCTGGGCATAAAAGTGATCTATTAAAAAATATGACTGAAAGTCGATTACCCTAAGATCTGACCCCAAACGGTTGCTTAACCGGAGCTGTGGAAGGGAGAGAAGCATGTCAACAAAATAAGCATCAAGTCGACGACATCACGCCAAAGAAGTCGACGACATGACATCAAAGTTTACTTTGTAGCATCGCTAAAGGGAGAGGTTGCACGATATAATAAGGTCATCTTTCCCCACTAACCTTCTCTTCTCCATATCCTTTTTCTCCCACTTCCCCTTCCTCTTTCATTCTCCTTTCTCCCTCTCGTTCTCCTTCCTCCTCTCTCCATGTTTGTTCAGGTGAAGAGTCGTGTTTACTACTTCTTTCTTCCTTTGTGTTTTACTTCCTTCCTTGTTTGTATATATATTTTTCTTTCTTGTTTCTTTTTTATTTTCATCTTTTTCATTTTGTTTATTTCTCTTTTCTTTTTTCATTTCTTAGTTCCATTTTCTATTGTTGTGGCTTTGTTTTCACCGTTACCTTTGAAAAGCCTGTTGTTGTTTGTTGTCGACATTCGGAGGAGAGGAGAGGGTAGGAGAGAGGGAGTGGTGGAGGGAGGGACCGGTAGTTGCCACCGGAAACCCTCTGGCCCCAGACTTCCAGTGCCTTACCCAGGTTAAGCGCGGGGAACGAAAGGAGGAGGAGAGGGAGAAGGAGGAGGAAGGCGATATTGCTGGAGTGCTGGTGAAGATCAATTCAAGGGGAGGAGACTTCCGGAGTCTGAAGAATCACTCTTTATCATAGGATCTCTCCCGGCCTGAATAGAAGCTCCTGGTCTCAACTAGAAGAAAATCATGAAAGTTGCCTGTGAGGGATTGATCAAGATATGTTCAAGGGGACCAGGGGGGGGGGTCCTTCCAGCTGAATACAATCGCATGCCACTGACAAAACAAAAAAACATCAGGGCATACGCGGGTGGAGGGCCAGGAGGGTCCTTGGAAGGGAACAGAGGTCATTCTTTGTAGAAGTGAAAGTGTGTGGGCGAGATCTTGGGCGTGTAGACTCGAAGGCTTTACTGCCATTGGTTGTGGCGGGGTGAGGGCGCGGTGAGGGTGAGGGCGCGGTGAGGGTGAGGGCGCGGTGAGGGCGTGGGTGTGGGTGTAAGTGTGGGCGTGGGGAGTCTTTTGAGCGAGAAAACGGAGGTAGTGGTGATAATGGTGATGAGGGTAATAGCAACGTCAAGGACGACTGCCACCACTAACACCACTGCTGCTAACACCACCACCACCACCGTTCAGAGAGAACTTGTTCCACGCAGGAGGAGAACAAAGAGAACAAGAAGTTTCCTCTTCTTCGTCCTCTGCCTTCACCTCCATCTCCATCTCACACTCTCCTTCTGCCTCTGACTCCTCCTCCCACTCTTAGTCCCCCTCCAACTGAGATAAACTGAAAAAATCTGACCAAGGATTCTCTCTCTCTCTCTCTCTTCCCCCTCTCTCCTTCTTCCCCTCTCTCTCTTTCCCCCCTCTCTCTCTATCTGTCTCTCTCTACCTCCTCCCTCACTCTCTCTCTCCCTCTCTCTCTCTCTCTCTTTCTTTCTCTCTCTCTCTTATCTATCAATCAATCTATCTATCTACCTACTTATCTATCTATTTATTTCTATATTTGTCTGCCCGTCTATCGGTCTATATATCTATTTATCTACCATCATCCCTTTCTGTCTTCAGGTGTTCGTATATGCATTCGTGTGTTCGTGTGTGTGCGTGTATGTGTGATGTCTTCCCCTTTGGTGCATTTGTACATCTCACAATCTTGTAGCCCCTTTCTTTCCTTGAGATCGAGTGACCCCATACCTGTATGCATGTTCGGTCAGTTGAACTGCACTTATTCTCTCTCCGTAGAACAAACTCCTTATAGTTCCTGTTGTGAGAATAGATCAACCACTAAGAAAATTACATTATTTTGATCTTTATGTGTCGTCGTGGTGTTGTTACAATACTATGCTGGTCAAGAATTGGGCTCCACAGTCATTTCCCTGGCATCAGCACCAAAGATCTCAGCATCTCCACCCAGCTTCACTCAACTTTCTCACACTTCACCGGGGCACTGTCGTCGTCAGTCACCGACGGACTGTCCCGATGTCTCTTCCCAAGCGCCGTCCATGTAAGCACCTTTGTCTCGAGGTTTTATCACAAGCGGCTGACCTCGGCGACCTCCAGATGTGCTATGAAAGAACGCGTGTATTCCGCTGAGGGCACCAGTGCGCTTTGTGGGCGTATCATGTTGTTTAGTGGCCTCGTGTGTGTGTGTGTGTGTGTGTGTGTGTGTGTGTGTGTGTGTGTGTGTGTGTGTGTGTGTGTGTGTGTGTGTGTGTGTGTGTGTGTGTGTGTGTGTGTGTGTGTGTGTGTGTGTGTGTGTTTGTTTCCTCAAGGCTTGTAGTGAGTAGAAGAGCATAATTTCAGGAGGTCGGTAAAATCCAAAATCTCAATCAGTCCCAATCTCCTTTACTTATCTTCACTGAGCTCATACACGCACCTGCATACAAGTAAGATACAAGCAAAGAAGAAAGCAGCCTGCTTTACGCCTCATGTCCAGTATGCTGATCTGCAGCTCTCATAAACACTTGTAGGTTGTTTGTGGTCTTCTCTTGGCCGGGCAATGCAACTAGTGCTTCGACATACGGCTTAGAGAAGGGAGGGTGACACTATTAACCGGTTCAAATTTGGTTAGGCAGGGTTATGTTAGGTTAGGTTAGGTTAGGTTAGATTAGATTAGGTTGGGTTGGGTTGGGTTAGGTTGCGTTGGATTGGGTTAGGTTGGGTTAGATTGGATTTTGGTTGGGTCAGGCAGGGTTAGGTTAGGTTAAGTTAGTTTAGGTTAGGTTAATTTGGGTTTGACTGGGTTAGGTTGGGTTAGGTTAGGTTGGGTTAGGTTGGGTTGGGTTAGGTTGAGTTGGGTTGGGTTAGATTAGGTTTTGGTTGGGTTGGCTTGGGTTAGGTAAGTTAGGTTGGGCGATGTTGAGTTAGGTTAGTTTAGGTTAGGTTAGATAAGGTTGGGTTAGATTAGGTTCGATTTAGGTTAGGTCAAACATTGGCACAATTATTGAGAATATCTTTAGATAGAACAGTGAGAAACCTACGTCAGGAGGCGCGTAGCTGCAGCAGAGACCGCCGCCTTTGCCCGATACACTTAGGAATCGGAAAGGTGTGTGGGATTCGAACCCACAACTGTAATCTATTGAGACCAGCACGCTTCCGATTACGTCACCAGCGCACGAAAACTAAATATTACGAAAACTTTGATTCCCTCGTTTTGTTTCAGCTGCATTCCTATGAAATCAAAAGATTCTAAAACCATGCGCGGTCTGCTAGCGACCGCTGGATTGGTCACAGTCATCATGATGGAATATGCAAGACAGCAGCTGAAATTATGCTAGTTTGGCAAAAAAAAAAAAAAAAAAAAGTTAAGATTTTTGTTCCTTATGATATATTTTATTTTTCATTTTTTTGTATTCTTTTTATTTAAACAGTATTATTTTATGGGAAAATATGCTAACTTTTACATCATTATGCTAAATTTGGTCACCCTGCCTGGATGACGTCCAGCTCTCTCTCTCCCTCTCCCCTCCCAACGTCACACCGCGCCCCCCGGTCCTACCATCTCAGGAACCAGTTGCAGCCTCCTACGCTTCCTTTAGCCGTGCAAAGAAATCTTCTAAACCTGAACAGAACAATCTAGCATCAGCTAAAACAGACCATGGGGTGCCTTTTGATGGCTGAACTAAGTTGTGTCTTTCCCTCCTGGTCGACAGACTGCTTCAAATAATCGCTACAGGCCCATAGTCTGATTTGATGTCAAAGATTGTAGGTTGTTATACCATGGATCTGTAATTCCGTTGTTTCTCTTTCTGTTCATATATTTCACAGATCAGTTAAAAACTCCTCCCCTCCCCAAAATAAATAAATAAATAGATAAAGGAATAAATAAATAAATTGATAAATTAATTATTAAATAAATGGACAAATGAATAAATGGTTAGATAAATGAATAAATGGATTAATTAATCAATCAGTTGTTCAGTAAATGAATGAATAGATAGATAAGTGAATGAATAAACAGCTAAGTAAATAAGTAAATGATAGATAAGTAGATAAACAGGTAATGAGTAAATTAACAAATAAAACAATAAATGAATGAATGAGTAAATGAATAAATAAATGAAATGAGTGAATGAATGAATTGATATTTAGAACAAGCAGCCTGCAGAGGGCCGCTCCGGAAAGGGAGGAACGAAGGTCACCGAGCCAATTTGTCTGCATATGTCTCTTGGTCTTCCTCTTTTCGAAAAGGTTCGAGTCCTAGGTGGATGGGTGGGTGAACCATCGAGGAGGTGGGGGATGGGTGGGAGAATTCCCCCCCCCCCCCGCCTCCAATGGAGGAAAGAAGGACGACAGACCTTGCTGGTTGATCCTTGGAAAAAGTTACTTCACAGTGAGAAAGGTTTGAGAGAAAAATCATGGAGGTTAGCACGCTGCAGACACTTCAGGAGAATAGTAGCTGACGTGGTCATCCAGTTCAGTTTTATTGTTGATAATGATCTCCCTCACGTCTGCCTCCTTCGGTAGTAGGTACTCATACCCTAGTTGGTATAGATCAAACACCACCCACCTCACCACCACCTTTCTGTATTTGTCGTCTCATGGTTGTTCTGCGACCAAGGTTCTACATAAATTACGTTCAATCTCCTCTGTAATTTAGGGTTCCGTTGCATTTGTGTGTGTGTGTGTGTGTGTGTGTGTGTGTGTGTGTGTGTGTGTGTGTGTGTGTGTGTGTGTGTGTGTGTGTGTGTGTGTGTGTGTATGTGCACGTGTGTGTATGTGCACGTGTGTGTATGTGCACGTGTGTGTACTTTTCATATACATGCACGTGCATGGCTCAGACAAACACAGGCGGCGCTCCTCCGCCGGCTCTGGATACGTGTACGCAAGTCCTCTCCTTGCGTGGGTTGCACCAAGGTTCTCAATCTCCGTGGGCGGAGGTGGAGATCTGCGGTACCCGTGGGCGGAGGTGGAGGTTCTCGCCGCCCGTGGGCGTTGTTAGTGAAGGTGGAGACCCGCACGCCAGTCTGTGGGCGTTGTCCCAAATGGAGGAGGTTGGCCGGTGGGGCCCTTCGGGTTTTTGACCAAATCAAGGAGAAGAAGCGAGGAGGTCCCATCGGCGTCTATCCCTCCCGCTCCATGTTCCTCCCTCCCCCTCCCTCCTCCCTTCGCTCTTCGATTCCAGCGTTACTTCCATCAATCCTCCTCCTTCTTCCTCTCTTTATCCTCTGCCTCTCCCAACTCTACTTTCGTCTCTCTTTCTCTCTCTTTCTGGGGCGATATTGTCCTCAAAAATAGAAGCATTGGTGACTTATCATCGACAGTAACCTCTAATGGGGCGAGTTCTTTAACTCTCGTGCCCACTGATGCCTTTCCACCTCTCCATTACGATTTCTTGAACCCTTAGAAAAGAAAACTAAAATTTTTTCCTTCCGTCCTCCTTCCCCTACACATTGACTGGTACTCAGCTATCACTGGTCTTCTGATCTTAGGACGACCCCTTCCCCCCACTCCCTTTCCCTACACACGCACACACACACACACACACACACACACACACACACACACACACACACACACACACACACACACACACACACACACACACACACACACACACACACACACACAAAAGTTGGAGGTTGGGAAACGTATGCGTCCTTAGAACAAGGGTGGACGCCCTTTTCATTGTAAGAGCTACATTCAGAAATTCATAATCTTAAAGGGCCGCTTAATATCTCAAGTAAAATAATTAATATAAAAAAAATGATTAATATTTGAAATCGGAAACTCCACATGAAACACATTTATTTGAAAAGCAAAGTAACACTACTTATTTATTTATTTATTTATTTGTTTATTTATTGATTGATTGATTTATTTATATATTTATTTATTTATTTATTCTTTTATCAGTTAATAACGTGAGTATATGACTTGATGTCGGCGGACCGTATGAAAACGTTTGGAGGCCCATAAATTGCCCATCCCTGCCTTGGATGGAACACACTGAAATATACAAAAGACATTTTAAATGACAGTCGTATGAGAACAGTAGTGAGAAATGAAATATCGGCCTGGAGAGGAGTGACTAGTGGGGTACTACAGGGCTCAGTTTTGGTGCCTGTATTGTCCCTACTGTATGTAATTGACGTGCTGAGTGGAACAGACTTCTTTGTAAACATATTTGCAGATTATGCTGAGTGGAACAGACCTCTTTGTAAACATATTTGTAGATTATGCTGAGTGGAACAGACTTCTTTGTAAACATATTTGTAGATTATTCTAAGAGACGAAAAACGAAAAAAAAAAAAATCAAAAGTAGGTTCGTTTGAAAGATGCTAGGAAGTATAGCTCTCCACATGGAAGTGTAGATTCAGAGAACAATTTTGGCGAAAATGTAATCCAAGCTAACATCATAGACAAATCTAAAACAAAGTTTGATGAATGGAGACAAAGAGACGGGACCCTATGAACACAGCTCCAGTCCCCTACATCTAGATAAATACAACTAAGTAATACAAACACGCATACACATGCGCACGCATACACACACACACACACACACACACACACACACACACACACACACATGAAAAAGAACAGTTTTCCTCACAGAGTAATAGACATTTGGAACAAGTTAGATGAGAAAGTGGTGTGTGCGAAAACAATACATGAATTTAAAAATAATTTAGATAAAATGAGATATGAAGACGGGACACCACGAGCATAGCTCCCCTTCCCGTAAAATACAACTAGGTAAATACACACACACACACACACACACACACACACACACACACACACACACACACACACACACACACACACACACACACACACACACGCACACACACACACAGCTCCTGGTCGACATTTGGTTCACACAAAAATGGGATTTTTTCGAACTTCAGTTGAGCAAACACACTTCCAATTCCAAATATTCTACTTTATAAGTCTGGCATAGCTTTGAGCCGCCCACCTCAGTGAGCAAGAATGGTTTTCTTTCCTGACTGGTCCCGGATGACGTTACGTTATTCACAAAATTTCTAAGAAGGTTAGGTTACGTTGCGTTAGGTTAGGTTAAATTAGGTTAATCATTCTCACACCCAGATTCTTGTTAAATGTGTGTGTGATTCACCATGGTCTTGGATAACGTGTTGGACTCGTGATCGACAGCTATTACTCTCCCGGAAGAGAGCTGGGAGCTCATATATGACCGATCTATGGGTACTACTGTGACCTTACACGCACCCACACACACCCAACTCCCCGCCCACGAGAGTTGGAGTAACGACTCGTAGCGCAGCAATACTGAATTTATTTCAGCCCTGGGCGGGATTCGAACTCGGACCGTTGTAGCAGCAGTTGCGAACACTACCACTGCGCCGTCGAGTCGCGCGCGCGCGCGCGCGTTTGTGTGTATGTATGTGTGTGCGTACAACCATCCAGCCACTGCTGTGGGACTAGCTCCACTGAGAAGTTGACTGAGTTGAGAATGGGAGAAGGGAGAAGGATCTGGGATATGTGGGACTCTCACTCTGACTAATTCTGACTCATTCTGACTCATCCAAGGCCGCCGAGAGAACGCACATGTGTACACGCACATATGTACACGTGGCTTGAGTGGGTGCGTACACATGCTACATACGCATATCAGAGCACGTCCATGCACAGGCATTACAATGAAATACCTATTATGTGTGTGTGTGATTCACCACCAAGGTCTTGGATCACGTGTCGGACTCGTGATCGACAGTTATTATCCTCCCGGTTGAGAGCTCAGAGATCATATTCATATGGCTCGAACTTTGGGTAATGTTGTGACCTTACATACATACATACATACATACATACATACATACATACATACATACATACATACATACATACATACATACATACATACATACATACATAAATACATACATACATACATATCGAGGTACACGCACGTAAACACACACACACACACACACACACACACACACACACACACACACACACACACACACACACAAACATAAACATACACGCACACATGCACGCACGCGCACAAACATACACACAAACACACATACAAACACGCATTCATACGCACACGCGAGCACACACCCACGCGCACGCGCGCGCACACACACACAACTCTTTGTCCACCAGTGCTGGGATGCCGGTTTGCAGTGCTGTGATGTTTTTCAGTGATCGAGTGCGGCATGTATACAACAGCAAGCCGGTGTGTGTGTGTGTGTGATTCACCATGGCCTTGGATCACGTGTTGGACTCGTGATCGACAACTATTTCCCTCCCGCAAGAAAGCTCAGAGCTCATATATGACCGATTTATGGGTAATGCTGTGACCTTACACACACACACACACACACACACACACACACACACACACACACACACACACACACACACACACACACACACACACACACACACACACACACACACACACACACACACACACACACACACACAAAACTCCCCGCTCACGAGAGTTGGAGTAACGACTCGCAGCGCTGCGATACTGATTTCTTTCAGCCCTGGGCGGGATTCAAACCCGGACCGCCGCAGTGGCAGCCGGGAACTCTACCATCTGTGCCACAGTGTGTGTATTTACCTACATGTATTTTACGGGAAGAGGAGCTATGCTCGTGATGTTCCGTCTGTGTGTGTGTGTGTGTGTGTGTGTGTGTGTGTGTGTGTGTGTGTGTGTGTGTGTGTGTGTGTGTGTGTGTGTGTGTGTGTTTACCTAGTTGTATTTACCTAGTTGTATTTACCTAGTTGTATTTTACGGGAAGGGGAGCTATGCTCGTGGTGTTCCGTCTTCATATCTCGTTTTATCTAGACTGTTTTTAAATTCGTGTATCGTTTTTGCACACACCACATTTTCATCTAACTTGTTCCAAACGTCTATTACCCTGTGGGGAAAGCTGTTCTTTTTCAGGTCTCTTCTATAATTGTCTTTCTTGATTTTCTTTCCGTGTCTTCTTGTATCTCTACTATCCCATTTTATTAGATCCTCTCTATCAATAGTTTCTATGCCTTTCATGATTCTATAAATAGTTATCAAGTCTCCTCTCTCTCTTCTTTGCTCTAATGTCTGTAGCTCAAGTTTTGTTAGTCTCTCCTCATATGATAGTTCTGAGAGTGTTGGTGCCAATTTCGTAATTGTTCTTTGTATTCTTTCAAGTTTTGTTATACATTTTTTTGTTTTACTTGGTTTCCACGTCGTCGCTGCATACTCCAATCTTGGTCATATCAAAGTGACCAGTATATTCTTCACCATTTCTTCGTTCAGGTATGTAAATGCTGCTTTGATTGTTCTTATTGAATTATAAGTGTCTCCAAAATTTTTGTTTATATGTTTCTCAGGGGACATTATTCTTAACAATGACTCCCAGGTCCTTCTCATTGTCTACTTTTTTAATTTCTTCCTCTCCCAATTTATATGATCCCACAATTCTTTTTTTGTTTTGTTTTTCCAGATTCCATTATACTATATTTCTTAATATTGAATTCCATCTCCTACTTCCTACTCCATTCCTATACTTTATTGAGATCACTCTGCAGCGACTCACAATCTTCTACAGTGTTCACTTTTTTCAGCAATTTTGCATCGTCCACAAAGAAGCTCATATAACTTTCAATTCCTTTATCCATATCATTAATATATATAGCAAACATTATTGGGGCCAGAACTGTTCCTTGTGGAACTCCACTAATCACTTCATCCCAATTAGAGTGTTTGTCTCTTATCACCACTCATTTTTCTTTCATGCAAGAAGTCTTCCATCCACTTCAGCAGTTTGCCCTGTATTCCTCCTGCAGTTTCTAATTTCTTTAGCAATTTCTTATGTGGCACCTTATCAAAAGCTTTTTTTCAGGTCTAGAAATGCACAATCAGCCCATCCATCTCTTTCTTGTATTACATCTATTAGCCTTTAATAGAAACACATTAAGTTTGTGACGCATGATCGTCCTTGTCTAAATCCGAATTGCCTTGGATTTAGTACATTGTTTTTTTCTAAATGCCTTACCCATCTAGTTTTGATAATACTTTCACAAGTTTTAGCTATCGTACTTGTAAGAGAGACCGGCCTATATTTGGTAGGGTCTTCCTTGTTTCCCCCTTTATATATTGGTACTATATTTGCTCTTTTCCAACCTTCTGGAACTTTTCCTTCTTTCAATGAACTGCTTATTAGACTATGTATTTTGTCTGTTAGTTCATTCCTGCATTCTCTCAAAATCCAGTTTGCCTTTTCATCTGGTCCATGCGATTTTCTGACATCGAGATTACTAAGGTGATTCATTATTTTATTCCTTGTTACTTCTATCTCTTTCATAGGGGGGACTTTCTCCTCCCACTCGATATCTCTAAGTTGTATGTTCTCCCTCGTAAACACCGATTTAAAATGCTTGTTCATAATTTCTGCCATTTCTATTTCCTCTGTATTCAACTTCGCCTTGTCGTAGTTTCACTAATTCTTGTTTGTTTTTCAGTTTGTTGTTTACAAATCTGTAAAATAGTTTTGGTTGATCTTTACATTTTTTATGACATCTTTTTCGTATTTTCTCTTTTCTTCTCTGCACACTTGCACATATTCATTTCTATAACCAGTATATATTTTCCATTGTTCAGTTCTTTTGTCTTTTTTCCATTTTATCCAAGCTTTATCCCTTTTGTCTTTTAACTCCCTACATCTGTTGCTGTACCAAAACTTTACATATACTTTTTCTTGTTTTTGTCTTGGAACATACTTTTCCACTCCTTTTTTTTTAAATAAAAATTTATCAAAATATTCCATTTCTCTTCTACTGTTGTTTCCTCCTTGTGTATTCTTTCCCAGTCTGCTTTTTGAAAGAACTCTCTTATTTCATAAAAATTTGTTTTTCCATACATCAATCTTCCCTTTCTATATTGTTCGTTTTTTCCATGTATTTTTCCTCATTTTGTTCCAGTTCAACCAATAACTGATCCTTCTGAAACTGCTACACTCCCACCTGCTCCATTTTCCATTGTAAAGTAGAGCTATACAGGCACTCCTCCAGTCCTTCGGCACTCTACCCTCCCTTAGACAAGCATTAAACTACTTCACCAGCCAGTCCACCATCACTGTACCTCCCTTATTTGGACACTCTGCATAACACCCATCGAACCCAAGTGCCATGCCTGTTCTCATAATTTTAAAAACTTATTTCTCCTCATCTTTTCTTGCTTCTCCATTTTCGTCATTCATCACCATCATTTTCTTAGCGCTTCCCAGTGCAACTACCTTTCTCTCTTTATCCCTCTTCACACTTTACAACTCCCTAAAATATTCTGCCCATCTTCCTCTTACCGCTATTGCTTCCCCTTCCTCTCTTAATTTCCTTCCAAAACATATTTTTATTACTTTTAAAGAATTCTGTTATACTCATTCCCCATTTCACATCTGCTCTATTTTCTCTTCTTTATCTTACGCTTTACTTCTCTTCTCTTTTCTTTGTACCTCTCATATGATTATCTCGTCCTATTTTGCAACCAAACTGTGAATGTTCGTTTTTTTTCTCTTCTACAACTTTCTTTGCTTCGTCATCCCACCACTCACTACCCTTCTTTCTATTTCCTTTCGCTCTCCTTTTTCCATACACCATCTTTGCACACCCAATTTCACCCTCCTTGAACCATCCCCATTCCTCCTTCCTTCCTACTTCTACTCTATTCTTCACTCTCTCCCACTCTTCTCTCAGCTTCTTCTTGTACTCTTTTTTTCTTTCTCATTTAAGCAATTTACTCTAAGCACATCCCTACCTTCTGTTCTTTCCCCTTTTCTCAAGCTATCCTCCACTTTCAATTTATCTTCCACCTAGAAATGATCTGATATTCCCCCACTCTCTTCTCATAAGAACATGTACATCCAACACTCTTCTACTAGGTACTACTATATAGTTCATTAAAACCCTATGTACCACCCTTCCATCCACCACCCTCTCCCATGTGTACTTATGCTTGACTTTCTTCTTAAACACTGTGTTAGCTATCATCAACTCTCTAGACACATCTCCACCATCAACTCTCCACTACAATTTTTTCCTGGCACTCCACACTTCCAAACAACTCTGTCTATTGGTTCATTTCCTACTCTAGCATTGAGATCTCCCAATACCACTACATTGACATTTCTCCCTAAACCCTCTATGCAATCATTTAAATCTATCCAAAAAGCCTCCCTTTCTTCTACACTCTTTTCACTACCAGGCCCATATGCACTTACAAAAACCCACATCTCCTTTCACAGTTTCACTTTCATCCACATTAACCTTGAAGAAAACCTCCGTCCACTCCACTACACGCTTACCTATCTCTTCACTTACTAATACAACCATCCCTTCTCTCCCTCGTCCTCTCTTCACTCCTAACACCCTCCCCATTGCACCCCCAAACTCAAACTTGCTCCTCCTTTTCAACTTATTTTCACTCAATACCAACACATCCATCTTTCTTCTCACAAACATACTGCCAATCTCTTCCCCTTCATTCTCATCTGCACCACACCCACGCACATTAAAAGACCCAAACCTTAGGGTTCTGGTTGGAAAACTCCTTCCAGACCCTATTATGTAGCTTTTCTTCTGTTTTGTTTTTATTTATCGTTATTATTGTTATTATTATTTTTAAGAATATTCCCTTTAGGGCTACAGAAAGTAGGATGCCCAGTCCTATATCCGTCTCGTTTTTGTCGCCTCAAGTGGGAACACTCGGGGGCAGTATTTTTTTCCCTCTACCACAGGGTTTGGCGAAAAAGGACATGTATATTCAGAGAAGTGGCACAGGACAGTATCAAGAGTGGGGGACAACATAACGGAGGGACAGTCGCAGTATAATAAAGTGACAATTTCTCTATTACTATATTTGTTCTATCACAGAGAAAATTATGTGTGGCTCTGGTCCGTAGGGCCGCCCCATATAGACCCTAAAGTATCAGCTACACGCTACTGAGCACATTTTAACCTCAATAACATGCATCCAACACCCTAGACGGGGAGAGAGTAAATCCTACATAAAATTATTCAAAGAATAAAGCGGTCACCCACATTTTGTGAATCTGCACATATTATGAATGTTCATAAAATGTGCAGCACTAATAATGAATTCACAGTTGGTCACAAAATACGTTGGACAAAAACATCTCTTCGCCTTATAGTAGGAGGACGTGAATTGCTCTTGGAAGAAAACGAAGAAATTAGCAAAGTGGGATGAAAGTGCCTTCAGTAAATGGAAGAATATTGTAAATTATGGACCATAAAAACCATGGAGCCTGAAATGAAGAAATAAAAATTATGATTGATCTTTAAACTGGAACTGTCGAACCGGGATTAAGAGTTGAAACGTAAATAATGGTGGGGAGGAACACAAGAACTTAAGAATGAATGGGGCTGCAAGAGACCATAAGGCCTACATTAGGCAGTTCTATGTCCATAACCACTTATCATCCCCATTCATAAAGTTATCTAACCTTCTCGTAAATCAACCGATAGTTTCAGCGCTTTCTATATGGTTACTAAGTCTATTAAATTCGTTAACCACTCTATTGGTAAATTAAACCTTGCCTATTTCCTTCTTAAATCTAAATTTGTTAAATTCAAATTCATTGCTGCGAGTCCTGTCCTGTTGCTTTAATATGATGACCTTGTCTGCATAACCCTTGATAAAGCCCTTGATCCACTTGAACACCTCTTTTCGATCATCCTACACTCTACGTCTTTCAAGAGAGTGTAAATTAAAGTGTCTAAGCCTGTCCTCATAAAGTAAATTCATGAGCCCATGTATCGTTTTGGTCATTCTTCTCTGTACTGATGCTAATGAATTGATATCCATTCTATAGGATGGAGACCAAAACTGTACCGCATAGTCAAGGATGGATCCAACTATCGCCAGATAGAGTTTGATAACTACCACTGCACTTTTATTCGTAACCGTCCACACAATGAAACCTAATGCTCCGTTACTCTACTCCAGGCATTACTGCACTGTTTCATGGATGTAAGGTCAGGATTCATTAGAACTCCTAAATCTCTATTCAGTTTTCTCTAAAAATGAGTTATCCAAGCTATATCTGCTTTCTGGGTTGTGTAAACCTACGTTTAACACACTCTACTTTGAGATATTGAATTTCATTTTACATTTCACGCCCGCAAATTTATTAATAACACCATTGTCCAAGTCGTATATGTACATAATAAGCAATAAGGGATCCAAAACAGAGCTCTGGGGAACTTCACTTGCAACACTCCCCATTTGGATTTAACGCCGTTAATGGTGACCCGCTGTTTTATGTCACTGATCCTTTCTCTAATCCATTCAAATACTTTTGCCCCTCTGTCTTGGACTTTGATTTTATTTATTAGCCTCTGGTGGGACACCTTGTCGAACGCTCTGCAAGTCAATGTAAATAACATAGTAACTATCATGATTATCTGACGACTTGTAGACCATAGTGCAAACAGATAAAGATTAGTTACACATGACCACCCTTGGTGAACCCATGTTGTGAATCATGAATCAAATTACGTCTCTCGATGTGATCTCTAATTCTATTAACTATTTTTTATTCTAGCATTTTACCTATAACCGACGTCAAACTGATTTACCTGTAGTTGTGCAAAGACAATTTATCACCTTTTTTTGAAAACAGGAAAAATGTTTGCCTGCCCCGAAGAAATAGGCACGAATCCAAAGTCTGCCGACATACTAAATACTTCCGTTAACTGGTCGCAGATTTAAATTTCTCTTTAAGCACTCTCAGGGAAAAAAAATCGTCTGGACCCGGGAATTTTGTAGCTTTAAGTCCATCAATCTCTTTGACTCCTTCTTCCTTCCTAATGCTTATTTAGTCTACTTCCCTCCTCCCCACTGAAGATCGGGTCGCAGTCAGGTACCATATCTAACCTCTCCTTTGTAAATACCGTGAGAAAATATTTTTTACAAGTCTCGCTCATTTTCCTCCGAATCTATCAAGACATCTTTGTTGGTTTTAATTGGAATTCGATTCTGATATTGTGATTGAAATAGGAATTGTAGATCTGCAACGAAAGACAATTATTGCAAAGATGAATGGTTCGTTGGGGATACTGCAGCGATGAATACAAGTGTTATATGATATGAGTAATTTGATTATAAAGCTACGACGAGAAGTGGCCAGGAGTGGACTCGGGCTTGGAAACGGCCAACTGACCAAACGAGTATGAGTGAACTGATCTGATGTAAGATGACCACAGCTGGCCATATATAGCCCCGATGAATACCCAAAAGGACCACATGGCTAATTGTAAGCCTGAAGGTAGACTCGTTCTAAGAAGACACTTAAATTAGCCTAGGGGAATAAACAGTGCAGTGACCATCTTACAACCGAGATGGGCTCGAAGAGTTGAAAAAATAATGATTTTAGGAGCACTAACGTAAATCCTCCAGCGCGCGGCTGGGTAATTGAAGAATAAACTGTGCAGAAGGAAAACCGTTATTGTATTAAGTTATTAAATCTCAGCTCAAAGAGTACTGATAGCAGACTTTGTTGGGGAGTTAAACAAAATAAACAAAATGAGATCAACTCAAGATGGAGAAGGATTACTTAGAAAAAATAATATGGCTAGAGTGATTAAAGAAGGTATCAAAGGAATTATAAAAAGAATAAGATGACTGAAAGTGGTACTACAGGAGAATAAGGCTGAACTTAAAAATTATGGAACAATAAACAAAGGAAGAACAGGAAAATATGAGAAGTAAATTAGACTAAAAAGAAAAGGTAAATGATGGAATGAGGAATACATTCTGGACATAATAGAAAATAATAAATAAATAAATAAATAAATAAATAAACAAATAAATAAATAGATAAACAAATAAAAACAATTCCACTCCCACGATGTGGTAAGTGTGTCGGGAATAAATCCAGAAAGAGGCATTTTTTAAGAGTAAATAATCTATTATTTCAAACTAAAATAAACATCTGTGGTTACGGCCTCGGATAATTTAGTGAATTGATAGCTGTAGAATTAGGATTAAAATTGAAATACGGCAATTAAGCATATCAAACTGTATGAAATTTATATTTTAGAATGCTTAGTATATGAAAGCATGTATAACAAATTATACAACTTTATTTTTTTCCATTTAGCTATATTCTAGAATGCTTATTATATGAAAGCATGTATAACAAATTATACAACTTTATTTTTTCCATTTAGGTAGAGCGGCCTAACTTAATTGTTTATATATACGAAAACATTAATTAGATTATTACTGTAAGGAACTCGACGCCATAGGACAAGGCATGGTTGACTACCCTCTCCAGGAATGTCGAGTTACCGATATATAATTTTCATTATTAGTCTTTCTATTTACCACTTGGTGACTTCTCCGTCTTGAGTATTGGTTCTGGTGTACCACTCATCTCTAATTCCCATGTATGAGGAATATCAATTATATGTATCGTGCAACATTTTCACTTCAGTTAAGGTGAAGTTGTACCTCCAATAGACTTTTGGCAACGAGAGGTCAAAGGTCACTAGGCG
This sequence comes from Oratosquilla oratoria, assembly GCF_046742065.1. NCBI lineage: Eukaryota > Metazoa > Arthropoda > Malacostraca > Stomatopoda > Squillidae > Oratosquilla > Oratosquilla oratoria. Next base: position 30,964,721 of record NC_134784.1, read on the forward strand.
TTTGGCGCGACGTTGGATCCCTTTTTACTTAGTCCGCGACATGATTTGGAACTGACCAGAAATGTTAGTAATTCGTGATTGGGGAGCGATATGAAATTTACCCCCATTTACAGACCTCATATAAACCCAAGAGTGTGAAATGTAAATGCGACGAAGTGTGTGCTAGACCAAAGTGAGGGGACTCGTTCTATGAGAAAACGAGTCTCCCTTCAAGGCATACCTTCATCCTTCCCCCCATTTCAATTCTATCCCCCCAAGCCACGCTCGAAGTCGACATACACATCACCACCACCACCAGAACAAAGACGAAGAAAATCACCAAGTGGCCCCAAGGCCACGTTAAGTTATAAAACGTTTTAATGGAATATCCAAATAAAACAGAAAGAGTGAAATGATTATGTATTCACAAAGATATATGATGCTTTGTGATGCCATTGTACTTTTCAGGGTTCGATGAGTCCCTGCCGATCACAGGTATGTAGTTTTATGCTTCCAATGTGAACAGGGTTTTTGTAGGAGTATCCCAGAATTAACTCGGTGGGGCGGTCACCTTGATTAAACTTACACCGTCATCATTACGTACTAAAAGGGCTGGTGTGGAGAATATTATGACTTCCGACATATTTCCTATCCCTTTTAATACGTAATGCTGACGGTGTAAGTTTAATCTAGGTGACCGCCCCACCGAGTTAATTCCGGGGTGCTCCTGTGAAACTTAGATACAACGTTCAGCGGCAGAAAACTACATACCTGTGATCGGCAGGGACTCATCGAACCCTGAAAAGTACAATGGCATCACAAAGCATCATACATTCTTATGAATATGTAATCATTTCAATCATTCGGGTTTGTTTAGATATCCCATTAAAACATCGTATTATAACTCACCGTGGCCTTGGTGCCACTTGGTGATTTTCTTCGTCTTTGTTCTGCCGTCGGTGATGTATGCGTCGACTCCGGGCATGGCATGGAGGATAGAATGGGAATGGGGGGAAGTATGCGAGCCACAAAACTGATTCCAAATATCAAAAATAAATCATACGAAAATCGACTAAAACATATGAATCTGTTTCCCCTAAAAAAGCGTAGACTCAGAGGTGACTTGATACAGGTCTTTAAAATTTTAAAGGGAATTGACAACATCAAAAGTGACCAAATTTTCACACTGAATAAGAATCAGACAAGAAACAATGGTCTCAAACTGTTCGGAAATAGATTCAATTTGGAAGTAGGTAGAAACAACTTTGCCAACCGTGTAGTTAATGAATGGAATAAACTTCCTGCACAGGTAGTGCAATGTACTTCAGTTCGAAGCTTTAAGAATCATTTAGATAAACAACTAAGCAAGATGCTGTAATGATTATAATTTATTTTATATTATTTGTTTTTGTTTTGTTATCATTTGTCTGTTTGATCCTCATTTATTATTAGCTATATGTCAATTGATTATTATTTACTATTTACCTGTTTGTTTATTATTTAACTATACCTATGCATTTATTTATGTATTTTATTTGTTATTTACATTATTATAGTTTTTATTTATTATTTTATTATTATGGGTTTTTTTTCTTCGCATCCGACCTAAATGTGGACCAAATGGTCTCCTGTCGGCATGCTCCGCCTTTGTAATCCTTTGTAATGAAGGTATACGTTGAGGGGAAACTGACTCGCTCATACAACGCGACCCCTCACTTTGGTTTAGCACACGCTTAGTCGCGTTTATACTTCACACCATTGGGTCTATATGAGGTCTGTGATTGGGGTAAAATTTAATATCACTCCCCAATCACTTTCTGGTTAGTATCAACTTTTGTCTTGAACTAACAGGAGCTCGATTTAGCGCCGTCCACCTAGTGACCTTTGACCACTCGTTGCCAAAGGTCTATGGGAGGTACAACTTTACCTTAACTGAAGTGAAATTGTTGCACTATACATATAATAGATAATCCCCATACATGGGAATTAGAGATGATATACCAGAACCAGTATTCAAGACGAAGAAGTCACCAAGTGGTGAATAAAAAGATTAATAGTGAAAATTATATATCGGTAACTCGACATTCCTGGAAAGGGTAGTCAACCATGCTTGGTGTAAATACAGTACGCGTCGAGTCCTTTAATACTTTATATAACTTTTGTGCAAATATAAAAAATATAGGCCACTCTATCTAAATGGAAAAGGTAAAGTTGTATAATTTGTTATGCATGCTTTCATAAACTTAAGCATTCTAAAATATAGATTTCATACAGTTTGATATGCTTAATTGCTGTATTTCAATCCTAATTCTGCAGCTATCAATTCACTATATTAACTGAGGCAGTAACCACAGATGTCTATTTTAATTTGTAATAATAGATCATTTACTCTAAAAAAAATGCCTCTGTCGGGATATATTCCCGACACACCACATCGTAGGAGTGGGATGGTGATTTTTATTCATTTACTTGTTTGTTTGTTTATTTGTTTGTCTTTATTTTCTATTATGTCCAGAGTGAGCAAGTTAGTGTAGCAAACCGCTGAGTTTTTAAGCCCAAGTTTGTGCCCCTCTCCCCCTCCCACCTGACAGAAAATGTTTTACAATGGTATGTATTCCACCACAGACACAGAACAAGACAGATAATAATAATTTAAGACCGTATTCCACCCCGGAATACAAAAAACTGATATTGTACTCAGCCAAATAACTGCAGAAATTATGGAAAAGTACTCAATTTTGAGAGACATTGCGGAATATTTATATATTTTGCATGGGTTAGCTAATATGTAAAATAGATTAGACGAAACAATCAATCCAGGCGGGCAATATTAATTCATTGTGATAAAAAAATTATATCTTCAGACAGAACCGGTGAAGAATGAACACAGCTCTAATCCTGTATACTGTAATAAGGTAAACATGCTCATCGGTAGTATATAATGAGTAATTCTAGGGAAGATCCAAATCACAATGAGAAAACACATAAGCAAGTAGTCAATGATATAGTTATTTCCTCTCCCACCTCCACATATCATGCTAAGGGAATTAGAAAAGACTAGTCACCCCTTGATAAACCATAAGTTTTCTCTTACCTATTGCAGTTTACATTTTCTTCAACTTTTCGTAAACAATGTAAAGCAATTTCAGACAAAAAGTGCTTGGTCCAAAGCAGGAGTTCCCTGACTTTTTCAGCTTGTTACCCAATTTCACATGCCACATTAGGCATGTTACCAATATCACAAAATGCTATCAACATTGATATATATGGCTAAATCAAAACACTAGAGACATTTTCATTTATCTATTGTATTTGAACATTGTGCATATCTAAGTAATGTCGAGAACATCAGTGGGAGGGATGGAGTTGCATGCTAGAAAAAAGTTGAGGAATTCTTGGCTTCGTGGTTGAAAGTGCCAGCCTAACACAGTTTGTACATTTAGATACATATTTCTCATTTTGTAATACTGTATATTAGTTTCTGATTTTACTGTTATTCGGTTTAACTTTACTGAATTATAATAGGTTTACAACATTCTACTAAGTTAACATGGTCAATTTGTCCGTTTAACATCGGTCTCACTAATTGCCGAACAAAACCGATAAAAGCCGAACAAACCAACAAAACCCAAACAAGGACGGTTTTTGCTCAAATGCACACTTCAATATATATATGGTTGCATTATTTGAACTATTTTCTTCAAAATGTGTGATTTCCATGTAATATGATCACAGAGAAGTTACGTTTTTATCCTCTGCAAAATTACTGAACACAGCTACGATTCGTCCAGCCCACCGTCTATGATCACTGGTGGTATGGATCAAACTACACTCTTTCAAGTTTCTTACTGTTGTGTTGTTAGTGTAATAGACTGCATATAGTTGAATTATTTCAACTATTTTCTTTAAAATGTGGATTTTCATGTAATTTGACCAAAGAGAAGTTATGTTTTAGCCTCTGCAGTATGACGTAACACATTTTAAAGAAAATAGTGTAAATAATTCAACTATATGCAGTCTATCACACTAATATCACAATAGTAAGAAACTTAAAAGAGTGTAGTTTGATCCATACCACCAGTGATCATAGACGGCGGGCTGGGTCGAATCGTAGCTGTGTTCAGTAATTTTGCAGAGGATAAAAACGTAACTTCTCTTTGATCATATTACATGGAAATCACACATTTTAAAGAAAATAGTTCAAATAATGCAACCATATATATATTGAAGTGTGCATTTGAGCAAAAACCGTCCTTGTTTGAGTTTTGTTGGTATGTTCGGCTTTTATCGGTTTTGTGTGGTTTGTTCGGCAATTAGTGAGACCCTTTAACATTAATTCTAATGCCAGGTACCGCAATATTTTCTTGATTTTCAGATTTTTTTTCTGTTATCCTTCTGTTACCCCCAACAAATTGTTAAATTATCCCCAAGGGGTAATTTACCCCCAGTTTAGGAACAATTGGTCTAGAGTGAAAAAATCGGTCAAAATTGATCTTGTAAGAATATATGAAATTCTTTGAACATTCCTCAGATCCAGATTTCCTAAATAAATCGCTAACACAGGCAAAAGTCACATAGGTAATGAACAAGAATTACTCTGGGTAACAATTTTTCATACAAGTTTTGTTTCTCATAATTTTTTGAGTGTTTCAATTGCAAAATTTTGTGCTGGTTCCAAATGTATACTTGCTTTTCTTCTACCATCAACCATTTTAGTGATATAGGAAATTATATTAATATAAAATGTATGGGGTGGAAAACAGTTGTTGCTTACAATTTTCTGTTTCAGGTTTAAACAATAAATATTGATGTTCTAGACCATGGCTACAAGAAGATGCAGGAATTCACCAGATTCATTCTGTTATGTGTGTTTTCTATGTCAGACCTTAGCATATATCATATGAAATTGTGGGTATTTTTTTTTTTTTTTTTTTTAAGTGTACACCTACATGATATAACATTATAAAACTAATTATTAATTTTGTAAGTTATATCACATCAATGTAATATGTTTTTCTTGGTGGATATCAATAACAAAAAACCTTGCTAAAAGCACATATACTATTGAACGAAGCTGTGAGCATAGCATCAAGACACCATGTTGTCGTCTGTCCAGTCCAGTCAATGTCAGTTGACAATGGCCTTCATGGTGTGTACTGGGTGTTCTCTAATTTCAGGTGACATTAATACTATTACAAAGACAAAAGGGCTCCCTTCAAGCTATGCAACAACTCTATTCCCTGCAGTCCAATTGAGTACTTAATCAGGTCGTCAGCATTCATGACGATGACAATGACCTGGATGATCTTTAGAAATACAGGTACCAAATTACAAGATACAGCGTAGGTTAAGTTAGGTTAGAATAGATGAATTTATCATCCTTTCATTTCTTTGACCTCGGCACCCATCATAACAAACATGGTGTATCATTCAACTACTGTGACTTCATTTGTTAGTAAATTGGTTTTAGCAACTTTTTTGTTATTAATTTCTGCCAAGAAAAACGCATATTACATTGATGTATTATAATTTAAAAAATTAATAATTTTCTATTGCTATATTGCATAGGTGTGCACCTCTAAAAAGTTACCAAATTGTGAAAAGTATGAAGTACTGGATTGCTTATAGACTGGAATGAGTATGGGTAACCTAGAAACACCATGGGCCCCTCATGTGATATGTGGAAGTTGTCAATGTATTGCAGAGAGTTGCAAGAAAAGCCACATAATAATACCTAACTGTTTCCACGGCCAACAGAAAATGTAAGTAAATCTTATCAAATTGTGAGCTCTATTCTTTGTAAAAAAATCAATATTGAAATCTTCCAAACATCTAGCTGTGTTTTCTTGTCATGTGATTACACATATAATTAATGTTTATGTTCCAGTTTAAGTGCTTTTTTTCAAGTAGAGGTTATGATGGAGGTCTCATCACGAAAGTGGGAAGGTTGTGACAATGAAGAAATGGATGAAAATTTTGAACTAATGAGTACTCACACACACTTTCCAAATTAACATGAAGTGGATGAGCTCATAAGGGACTTGGGCTCACCAAGTCAGGAGCTAAGCTATTAGCATCCAGACTGAGTGAATGGAATCTGTTGGGGGAGGACTGTAGATCAACAGGAATTTGAAGTATACTTTGATATAAGTGAGGATCTCTGCTTCTTTGGCTTATTTACAGCTAATGCAATTTATCAAAACCCTGAACAATGGCAACTGTTCATAGATAGTTATGCAAAAAGCCTCAAAGATGTTTTACTACATAATGCAAATCTGTATCCATCCCTGTCTATAGCAGGGAAGAATATGACAATGTAAAGAGGCTTCTCGAGAAGGTAAACTGTCATGAGTTTGAATGGGATGTTTGTGGTGATCTTAAAATACTCGCCTTCTTATGTGGATTACAGAGTGGGTACATCAAATATTCATGTTTTCTTTGCCTGTTGGGCAGTCAGGCTGATAACAAACGCTACCAGAAAGTGGAGTGGACCCCTTGAGATGACTTGCAGCCAGGCAAACTCAATGTTATTAGATAGTTTCTTGTAGAGCCTGCCAAAGTGTTGCTACCCCCACTTCATATAAAGCTTGGTTTGATCTAACAGTTTGTGAAAGTATTAGATCAAGGTGGAAAACTATTTCAAGAGATTCATCTACTCTTTCCAAAACTATCATAGGCCAAAGTTAAGGGTGGTATATTTAGTGGTCCACAAGTAAGGAAAATGTTGAAGATAGTGCAACTTGAGAATGCAATGAGTGATGTCAAAAGAGAAGTGTGGTGTGTATTTCAAGGTTTAGTTAATGGATTCTTGGTAATAAGACCCAAACTACAAGCAGCTCATAACAAAACTTTTGGAAAGTTATAAGAACTTGGGATGTAGAATATCATTAATGGTGCACTTTTTACATTCACATTTGGATTTTTTTCATGAGAACTTGGGAGGAGTGAGTGAAGAGCATGGTGAAAGACTCCATCAGAACATTGCTGCAATGGAAAAAAGATACCAAGATGGGACACTGCTATGATGGGTGATTATATATGGTGCATAAAGATCAAGGAGCTCACAGTAGGAAATCATGCTCATCAGTATATTTTTGGCAGGTTCTTGTAACCATATCACATGCTTTTATACTCACATTTTTTCATTAGTTTAAAAATGGAATACAAAGATATACCAACAGCTTTCTTCCCGCCCTACAAGGGAGGTAGTCAAAGACACAAATCCACTCCCATCCATTTCATCCCCACATACTCCACTCCCATTAACCACCCCCTCCCACCCTCTTTTCTTGGCTCCTGGATGATGGGTCACCCCTGCACCTCACTCACTGCCCTGGTTCAGAAGTAATGTAGCAAGACACAGCACATCCACAGCAAGGCTACTTCATTTAGTCAGCGACCCTCCCCTCTCCGTCCCCTCTTGCAGAAAAAGAGAAGATGGGGAAGAATCCCTTCCATGCATCACAGCATCATCCATACAACCATCCTCCACACACCTATATCATCTGTCTTGTCCTTTCCTTCCTCAACACTTTCCCAATGTCCTTTTTACCCCATCCATCCATCTCATCCTTGGTTGCCCCTTCATGTTCACTTCCTTCACCTCTGCCTTCCTCACCTCTTTTACTAATTTTTCTTCACTCATTCTTTGTGTCCAAACCATCCCAATACTCTTTCAGCAACCCTATCTCCCAATTCACTTTCCACCCCTGATCTCCTTTTCACCTTGTTTCTCACTCTATCCAGCTTAGTAACCCCCTACCATACTTCTCTGGCATTTCATCTCAAACACATTTAAACTCTTCCTCTCTTATGTTCCATGTTTCTACCCCATACAATGCTGTCGGCACAATCACCCTTTAATACAATCTCCTAATAGTATCCATTCCCAAATGTCTATTTCTCATTACACTTTTAATCCCCTAACACATTTACTTCTCACAATCTACATTCTACCTCCACTTCAACTCCCTTTCACACCACATTTGCACCCAAATATCTAAAGCTATCCCTTAATACTTCTGATTTGCTGCCATATTTGTAGATCTCATTACCTTACTTTTACCCACATTTATCTTCAACTTCCTTCTTTTGCACACCTTCTCAAACTGTCACTAACTTCCTCAATCCCTCCTTTGATTCTGCTACAAGTGCAATGCATCAGCAAACAACATCTGGCTCATCATCCATTTTTCTTCATTTTCTCTAACCATCTCCAATTCTGGGCACAACATCTGGCTTATCTTCCATTTTTCTCCATTTTCTCTAACCATCTCAAATTCTGGGCCCATTACTCTTGCATTTACCTCTTGCACCACCCCATCCATGTATTAATTGAACAGCCATGGTGACATGACACATCCCTGGAGAAGTCCCACTTTTATCTCAAACCACTCACTCTTTCCATTTCTAATTCTAACACAGGTTCTACTACTCTCATAGAAACTCTCGACTACTCTTAACACCTTTCCTCCTATCCCATATATCTGTAATACCTCCCACAGTGCATTCCTGTCTGCCTTATCATAAGTCTTTTCCAAATCCATAAAGCCCCATACAACATCCCTTTCTCATATATCTGATCCATGCAACCCCTACCTGTTCTAAACCCACACTGTTCCTCACCAATTCCTCTGTTCCTCTCCTAATCTTCTCAATCCAAACCCCCTTATAATCCTTCCCAACTACACTCAACAAACTGACCCCTCTGAAACTTCTACACTCACACTTGTCCACTTCCTCCAGTCCCCCAGCACTGTACTTTCTTTTAGACAAACATTAGACAACCTCACCAGCCAGTCCACTATCACTGAACCTCCCATATATAGACACTCCACATGACACCCATCTAACCTAGATGCCTTACCTGTTCTCATAATTTTGATAACTGCTTTCACTTCATCTTTCCTTATTTCTCATCGGTTTTCCTCATTCACCACTGTTATTCTATTAGGGAATACAAAGAAAAAGTATCAGCTACCATGCATAGACAATGTGAATATGCTAAATATAGTGTACTATCATAGTATAGTTTGTTTTTTATATAAAACCCCCAAAATCTTTTGAAATATTGATGCTTTGCAATTTTGAATTGTATTTCTAAAATCAGGAGAGAAAATAACCTTGGAAACGCTAAAGACATTTAAAGAAACATAACTAGTGTTACCTAGTGTTATTTATAGGCATTCGCCAACATGGAATTTGGTTTCATTATCCATGATTTTACTCATACAAACTGTGTTTGAATATGTTTCTATAGCATGGTATCCAAGAGGTGAGAAAACAACAGATATCCAACAAATGACAAAATAAACCATTAAGAATTATAACTGGCTGCACTAAACCCCAAATATTACACTTGGGTAGATGCTTAGAAAACAAAATCCTTCTCATAGAACAGTATAGTTCAATGCAAAAACAGTCAAACAAAACAAAATACTAAACCAATAAAGAGGAAGAAATTCTTGATATGATGAAAAAAAAAAGGAATATAGACATCCTGGGGTTAGCAGAGACAAAGGATAAAGGGGTGGGGATGGGAAAGGTGAGAGATGGATATATACTAATGTACAGCGGAACTAGAGAAGGTAGAAGACAGCATGGTGTTGTGATGATTGTAGAACTGTGACTGTCACCATATATCCAAGAGGTACAATCAGTAAACGAAAGAATGATTAAATGTGCTATCAGAATTAATAACTTGATTTACAACTTTGGACAAATTTATGCCCATCAACAGGGAAGACCCAGAGATGAAAAAAAGAGAATTTTTAGATTTGCTGGAGGAGAATTGTGATGAAGTCAAGGGCAGAATAAATATACTGACTGGAGACTTTAATGCAAGAGTTGGGAAAGGTAGAAATGGAATGTAGGGAATGTGACCATTTGGTGAAGATCACTTGAATGAAGGAGAAAGGTTGATTGATTTCTGTGTAAGAAACAATCTGAAAATTATGAATGGAGTTTTTAAACAGAGAGGAACACAAATTTACCAGATAGAGGTGGAATAGCATAACAGATCAATTTGACAAAAAATCTGTAATAGATCACTATCATCAGATAAGAGGATTGTACATACATATACCAAAGGCTTTTTCCCCCTTATACAGGGGGTAGCCAAAAAGAAAAAAGGCATAGAAACAACTCCCACCCATTCCATTCCCTACATATTCCACCCCCCCTCCCTCCCTCTCATCTTGGCACCTCCCGGATGATGGGTTATCCCTGTATCCTGTCCATTACCCTGGGTCAGAAGCAATGTTGCAAGACACAGCAAGGCCACTTCATTAATTCGGTGACCCGTCCCCTCATGCAGAAAAGGAGAAGATGGGGTCTCTTATGTTTTATGTTTCTGCCCCATACAGTGCTGTCAGCACAATCACTGCTTCATATAACCTTAGCATCCATTCACAGTGCCTACTATTTCTCCTCCATTTTCCTTTTTCATCACTGTAATCTTCTTAGCGCTTCCCAATACAATTACCTTCCCCTCACTATCCTCCTTCATATTTAGTAACTCCCTAAAATACTCTTCCTCTCACTGCCTTCTCTTCCATTATTATCTCTCCATCTGCACCTTTCACCTTTTCTTCTCTGCTTGATTTACCTCCTCTTCCTCTTTTAATTTCTTTACAAAACATCTTTGTATTACTTTAAAAAATTTCTGTCATACTCTTACCCCATCTCACATCTGCTCTGTTCTTTGCTTCCTTTATCTTATGCTTAACTTCCCTTCTTTTTACTTTGTACCTCACAGACAATTCCCTTGTCCTAATTTGTAACCAATCTATGAAGGCCTGCTTCTTCTCTTCTACACCCTTCTTTGCTTCCTTATCCCACCACTCACTACCCTTCCCTCTATTTCTTCCCACCCTCCTTGTTCTACACCCCATCTTTGCACACCTTACGACTCCCTCCTTCAACCATCCCATTCCTCCTCCATTCATAGTTCTACTCTATCCTTCATTCCCTCCCACTTCTCTCTTATCTTCTTCTTATATTTCTCCTTTTCTATTCTCATTTCTCCCACTACAACTACATTGACATTTCTCCCTAATCCCTCTATGCACTCATTTAAATCTACCTAAAAAGCCTCCCTTTCCTCTACACTCTTCTCACAAACAGGCCCATAAGCACTTACAAAAACCCACATCTCCCTTCCCATCTTGACCTTCATCCACATCAACCTTGAAAAAAAACTCCTTTCACTCCACTACACGCTTACCTATCTCTTCACTTACTAGTATAGCTACCCCTTCTCTCCCTTGTCCCCTCTTCACTCCTGAGGACCTCCCAACTACACTCCCAAATTCACACTCACCCCTCCTTTCATTTTAGTTTCACTCAAAGCCAGCACATCCATCTTTCTTCTCACAAACATACTGCATATCTCTTCCCTTTTACTCTCATCTGTACCACATCCATGCACATTAAAAGACCCAAACCTTAGGTTACTGGTTGGAAAACTCCTAGACCCTCTTATGCCTTTATTTTTTTTAGGAATGTCCCCTTTGGGGCTACAGGTAGCAGGACTCCTCATCTTGTCCCCTGTCCCATTTTTTGTCGCCTCTTATGACTCAAGTGGGAAGACTTGGTGGTAGCATTCTTTTCCCCCACCACAGGGTAAGCGAAAAAAGGAAATGAATATTCAGAGAAATGGTACAGGACAGCAACAAGGGGTTTGGGCACAGCATAACGGAGGGACAATTGTAGTGTAAATGTGTCATCATTTCTCTATGAACAGAGTTTTCCTCTATCACAGACAAAATGATGTGTGGCTCTGGTCCGTAGGGGCACCCCATATAGACCCTAATGTATCAACTGGATGCTACTTTGCCACAATAACATGCAGCCAATAACCCAGATGGGGTATTGTAAAAGATGTAAAAGTGTTGCTTGGAGATAGTCTTGATTCAGACCACAGATTACTAGTAGCAGAATTACAAACACAAAAATTAAAACAAAATAAAAAATTAAAATGGAGTCCTTAAAACATGAAATCTTAAAGATTACAAAGAGAAAAATAAGAGGAAAAATAGAACAAAGAGAACAACAAATAAAAGAAGACCAGATTACAGACATATGTAACTGCATAAAAGAAATAGCAGAAAGCAGCTTAGGGACAAGATGGGTGGGTAGATCTAGAGAGAAAAGATTGCCATGGTGGACAGAAGAATTGTAAAAATTTAGTGAAGGATAAAGCCAGGAAACTGAATAAGTGGCTGAGGAGGAGAACTCCCAGAATCACAAATGGAATATGTAGGAGCAAGAAAAGCAGTAAACAGAGAGAAGGTTAACTCTAAGAAGAGATGGTGGTAACAGAGAGGAGAGGAGTTGGAAGACAACCTTCGATGAGATAAAACAAAAACATAAATTGGCAAAAGCATACAGAAAACCTAAAACATGGACCCCAAATGTAAAGGATAGTGAGGGAGAAACTCTAACAACTCCAAAATTATCAATGCAAGATGGATGGAATTCTTCAAAGATCTTTTAAACATCAAACAAGAAGAGCAGGAAGAACATAATGAGAATGATAATATTGAGAACTATGTGAATGACAAAATTTCAGAAGCAGAATAAGTAGAAGCATGGAGAAAAATGAGAAATGGGAAATCACCAGCCCCAGACGGTATAACAGCAGAGTTTATAAAGGAAGGCCAGGTCTAAAATGAGAACTGTTAACTCTAAACACTATATGGAATGAAGGAAAAGTGCCAGAGCAATGGAGCAAGACCACTGTTGTCGCAATATATAAAGAAAAAGTAGGAAGTTAGGAATGCCAGAATTATAGAGGAATTTCACTAAAATCATGCCACAAAAATATATGAAAGAATTCAGGAAAAGAGGTTGTGAACCATCATTGAACCTCAGGCAAAGAACAACAGGGTTATTGAAAAGACAGAAATACAGTAGACTTGATTTTTTTATACAGCATTCATTGACCTGAGAAAGGCATTTGACTCAGTTCCACAGGCAAGGGCTTAGAAATATCTAGAGGAGGAATGAGAAAGGGAAATTGATCAAAGCTATCAAGATCCTGTATGAACCCTGTAAATACAACGTGAGAACAGGATTTGAAAATGAAAAATGGTTTACTGTGCAGTCAGGCGTAAAATAGGGGAGTGTATTATCACCTCTTCTGTTTATCGCATACATGGATGGAGTGACCAAATATTTCAACAGAAACAAAATTGTAGGAGATGTGATGATCTACACATATGATACTGCAATGTGGTATAATAACAGAGAGGATCTAGAGCAATTGTTGATATGTTGGAGTGAATCCCTTCTAAATATAGGACTAAAATTAAATACAAAACCAAAATTATAGTAATATCAAGAAACAATAAAGAACCTATAAACGTCGCAGTACAGGAGAAAGAAATAAATGTGGAATCTGCAAAGTACCTAGGATGCCATTTCTCAAGACAAGGAGGAAATAGTGCTGATATAATGGAGAGAATAGGGAGCTACAACAGAGCACTTCAAGCACTGAGACCACCCTTACAGGATCAGTACATTCCACAAAGGGTAAAGAAGATAATTTTTGAGAGTTTGCTAACACCAATCATGATGTATGGTTGTGAGACATGGGCGATGACTACAAAAGACAGAAGTAGAGTAGGCATCAGAAATGAAGGCCCTAAGAACAGTTGCTGGCAAGATAAGAAGAGATAAAATCAGAAATGAGAATATAAGAAAAGAAATAGGAGTCTCTCCAATTTTAAATAAAATAGATGCAGTGCAACTGAGGTGGCTGGGACACTTTGAAAGAATGAATCTTGAAAGAAGAGCTAAAAGAAGATGGGAATGGAGACCATGGGGTGGCTCATGGAAAAGATGGAAGGATTCAGTTGCAGAGACACTGGAGAGACATCATCACCTACCACCACTGGATAGGCTGAGAGAGCAGGGAGTCTTACAAGATACAAGAGATTGGAACAAGAAGCTGAACCCACTGACAGAGTGAAAACTCTACCTGGGATCGGATGTAGGATGTAAGTAATGGGGTGGTGTGTGAGGTAAATGCATGGGTAGGAGAAAAGTGAGAGATAAGCCAGTTGATGTTTGCTGATGACACTGTGCTTGTAGCAGGATCAGAGGAGGGATTGAGGAAGTTAGTGACAGTTTGGGAGGGTGTGTGAAAGAAGAAAGTTGAAGATAAATGTGGGTAAAAGTAAGATGATGAGATGTACAAGGGGAGAAATTGGCAGCAGACTGGACGTGAGTATTAAGGGAGACTGGAGGAAGTGGATAGTTTTAGATACTTGGGTGCGAATGTGGCAGGAATGGGAGGAGTGGGGACGAGGTAGAATATACATTGAGAGAAGCAAGTACATAAATGCCTTGGTGGATTGAAAAGTGTAATGAGAAATAGACATCTGGGAATGGATGCTAAGAGGAGATTGTATGAGTGATTGTGCCAACAGCACTGTATGGGGCAGAGACATGGAACATAAGAAAAGAGTTTGAATGTGTTTGAGATGAGGTACCTGAGATGTATGATAGGGGTTACTAGGTTGGTTAGAGTGAGAAACGAGGAGGAGAATGGGGATGGAAAGGAAGTTGGGAGATAGGGTTGATGAAAGAATATTGGGATGGTTTGGACACATGGAAAGAATGAGTGAAGAAAGATTAGTAAAAAAGGTGTGGAAGGTAGAGGTAAGTGTGAACATGAGGGGGCAACCAAGGATAAGATTGATGGATGGGGTAAAAGGGGCATTGGGAAATAGGGGAATGTCTGTTGAGGAAGGATGGGAGAGGACAGAAGATAGGGATGAATGGAGAATGGCTGTTTATGGACGATGCTGTGATGCATGAGGGGGAGTGGGTGGGGGTGAGGGAGTATGTGTGAAAAATAAATTCACACACCCCAAAGGGATTTCTCCCTGTCTTCTCCATTTCTGTATGAGGGGATGGAGAGGGGGGTAGGGTCACCGATTTAATGAAGCGGCCTTGCTATGGATGTACTGACTTGTGACACTGCTTCTGACCTAGGGCAGTGGGCAAGATGCAGGGATGACCTGTTATCCAGGAGGAGCCAAGATAAGAGTGAGGGAAGCGGGTGAATGGGAGTGGAGTATGTGGGGATGGAATGGATAGGAGTGATTTTTAGACCTTTGTTTTTTGGCTACCTCCCTTGTAAAGGAGGAAAACCCTATGGTATATGTATGTTGTTGTTGTTTTTTTTTGAGTTGGCAATCTCCCCATTTAATAGACATGGCATAAGACTTTCTTTCTATTTGATATTTATGTTTGATGTTTTTCTTAATATAAAATTTTAGAAGGGTATATTGTGCATCTGTCAACTTATATTGACAGTGAGATGTCAAGGCAAGAAAGGCAAAGTAGCAGTTCACTGTGTATTGCTCAAGTGTTATATACCCACTTTTTTTCCTCTTTTTAGTGTAGATCATTATGTAACTGGGGACTGTGTTGAAGATTGGGAAATGGCTCATCCCTGTTGAAACAAAACTCCAAAGTGAAACAAAACTCCAATATGAATCACTGTTTCTGTAATGCTCCAGTGAAAGCCAATAAAAATAAATGGAATAAAGTAATGTAAATGTGGAAAATATCACTTACAAAACACTACAATTTTTTATGATATCTATATCAGTATCATTGCATTTTTCATCTGTATTGCTAATAGTTTTTATACAATTTTTTTCTTTAATCAATATCTCACTTTTTTTGTCACATTGATGTTTATAACTCAGAAACTTCTTTCTCAGTATAATTATTTTTTATAGACTATTTATTCTTTTTTCTATATTGTCTTGTTGAATTATGTCGCAAGGTAAAACTGTAGCTTTTAGCAATCCAAGTATGCAAACTTTTTTTTTTCTTTTTTAATCAAATTTGGGTACTCACAAAGAAAAATCCAGTATGGTGTAACTTTTAGACAGAGTACGGTAATAAGTTAACAAGATAATCTTTACCAAAGCTTCTAGATGTCTAAAAAGAATCAACAGATTACAGGTTTTAATAGTCACTAAGATATAGGAAAAATAATATATTTATTTATTTTTAATTTATTTATTTATTTATTTATCTATTTATTTTTTTAGCCATAAAGTCCTCTGTAAGGGGCACCATCTTAGTGTCCCAATAAAGGGGAGTTTGTGACATTAAACCAAATCACATTTCATTCAATGGGTTTCCAAAAAGTTGGTACAGATCATTGTTACAATGTCTACCATTTAAAAAAAAATAATGATTAGTCTATCTTAATTATTTTGATATACATATACCGATGTCCTTAACATGCAGAACAAGAAAAAGAGTTACTTTAACAATTAGGGAAGCATCATAGGAAAATAGCAAAAAATTAAAGAAAACTGAAGAAAATAGAAAATGTAGATAGGAAACTACAAACATTGGAGAGGAAAAAAAATTAAAAGAAAATAAAAATAAACCCATCCCCCACCTGTGAAGCAGATTGAGCAAATCAAGGTAAAATATGATTACCAAAACAACAATGCAACATCATAAACAAGTACTCCAAAACAAGTTTTGAACCCACAACTCAGAAAATAGAAAGGTCACCAAAATTATACACCACCACATCTCTTTTTTCAACAAAGATGTAGAAAGATATATAAAGGAAGTTGAAAAAAATCCCCATGCAGAGGGCCTAGACAATATTTCAAAATTTTAAAGTATCTTGCCCAAAAGCAACAAAGGTCATGACAAATACTTTAAAAATCCAACAATCTTAAAAGGAACACATACAATCACCATTAAACCAAACAAACCAACAGAAAATCCAATATCCTATTGACCAAACTCCCTATCCCCCAATCTCCAAAGTAATGGAAAGACTGATTTTAAAAAGAATCAGGACACAACTGTCCACCTCCCCTAATCAACATGGATTCATGGAGGACCACTCCATCAGTATGCTACTTACAAACATCACCCACCAAGGACTAGAGGGATTTGATAAGAAAGCACCACTAGAAGTTATGGTAGCAATAGGCATAATAAAGGCATATGACACAGTCCCTAGGCAGATCCTATCAAAATAGATCATGGAGACTGACACAACAATGGCAAACTTTTTATCTGGAAAAGACTGCAGAATATCCTAAAACAGCCAACAACCTGCTATCAAAGGATTGTACAATGTAGTTCTCTAAGGAAAAATGCCTTTACCTATAACTATTTAATCTCTTCACAAGTAATTTCCCTACTCCAAATTCACAGATTAGCTAACTATAATAACAGATTAGCTAACTATAATAACTCTGCACAGAAACTACAAAACAGCTGCTAAGCACACCCTGTGATGTAGCCTCCATCCAGCCCTTCTAGCTACCAGACAACAGCCCAGGATGTAACACTTCACCTTATACTATACAACACATTATGGAAGACTGC
The DNA here is from genome assembly GCF_046742065.1 of Oratosquilla oratoria. Lineage (NCBI taxonomy): Eukaryota > Metazoa > Arthropoda > Malacostraca > Stomatopoda > Squillidae > Oratosquilla > Oratosquilla oratoria. Next base: position 30,982,085 of record NC_134784.1, read on the forward strand.
ATTGTACACAATCACGCATGCCAACAACACAATATACAGTCTATGAAGGATGTGTGGGAAAACCCTGTTTCAACCATGGCATTCCTCAGGGAGATGGGACTGCTTGGCCAGACAATTTTGGGACTGAAAACAACACCCAAATGTACTGAAAAACTAAAACAATAGTTAAGACAAAACAGAATGGCAGCCTCCCTTCAAAACTATCAGTGACACTGCTCACCCCAGACAACCATGAGTCAAAAAAATATCCAGTGGTAAAATTTAATTTTGTTTACTTTACTAATGACTATCTTCCATTGGACAAGAGCCTTAAAATCCTGGGCCTCACTTTTGATATATGCATGTTCTTTAGACCAAACATCAAGGACCTAACAGTGGAAATAAATATACCAAGGTCAGTTACAAGCACTAATTTTGCTCAGAAGAAAGAAGCATATCACAGCATAAAAAAAATCTCAAAAGAACCACAATCTACTTCATCCCGACAGCATTGTTCCTTACAATCAAGAAAGCAGAGACACCCTACTGACTACACAGAATCATTAATAATAACTGGATACATAAAAACTACCACAACAGAACATCTACACACACACAAACCTCCCTTATAGCACATGAAAATAAAAGGCACACTTTAATATGAAAGAAGCCTCAGTCCTACCAATCCATCCCATCAAATAACGCAAATATAATCGACTGAAAACGCTTTATACTATGCAGACATCTATAATAACCTACTACCTTCACCTTATAACAGACCCATATAAAAACACATACACACTTGTATCACAAAACAAACACTCCAAGACCAACCACAAACCTCCATACTCATCCTGACTCCCCTAGACATTGGGCCGACAGAGAAATTCCTCCAACAACTAGCAAGAACTATACTTACATGACTGTGTTGAGGCCACTATCCAGCTTTAATACAGTACCAACACAGAATAGGCCTGGCCACAGAATTGAACTGCTCCCAATGCAAATACCACACAGGAAATGTGAAACACCTCATCCTATACTGCCCTACTCTGGCCTTACCCAGACAACACAATATCTTTTCGTTGAATGACATGTGGGCCATTATAGTGGTCATTGCTGATTATAATCAGCAATGACCACTATAATGGCCTGAGAGACACTGTTCTGCAAGAGAGAGCTGGGGCAGTGGATTGATTGAACCCTCAGGCATGTATTTGTTATTCATTTATTCATGTATTTTGATTTTATATTATTATTATTATTTCTTTCAAATTTGGTCACGTGACCATGTGATGCTTGTTAGTTAGTTAAGGTTTATTCAACAATATAAAATACAATTTAGACATACATATATACAAAATTTTTACAAAATTAGTAGTTGAAAAGGGAGAGCGTGAAGCAAAGCTTATGGGGAGTTGCTCTCCCTTTAAGGAAAAAAATTATTTTTATTTATTTATTTTTGTTACATGTTAGTATGATACATACATACACATCTACACACATATACATATATACACACATACATACATACACATATATACACACACACACACACACAATGAGATGCGACACGACGCCCGCTAACTCCGACCTCACGTAGGAATCGGGGTCACGTGCGAGCATCGCATCTTGTGGGGGTCAGGTGAGAGGTCAGGTCGATTGTTGACGGGACGATAATTGCTTACTGCGCGGATCCGGGTCACCGTGACCTGCAGGAACAAGATAAAAAAAAAAGAGCGGCAGACTTGGGCAGTACATGACAGTTTTTCCATGAATATAATCATGAAATGGACGTGAAATGTTCAATATACTAATACTTATAGATTAAAGACCTTTTTAAATATCGTTTGAATGTTGATAAACATTTTGTCTTAGGTAATTCCTTTTCCAGTTTATTCCATGTGTTAACACCTATAATAGATAAGCATTGGCCTTTTTTGGTTGTTCTGTATTGAGTTTTAAAGAAGTCCTTTGTATGCCTAGTTGCATTGCGAGTTTCGTAAGTTGAGTAAAATTTCAATATGTTTTGATTCATTTGTTTATTGTAGATTTGGTGCATAACAATGGCAGTTTTGTACTTTAAGTCCTTGAATTTCAGTAGATTTAGATTTTTAAATAAATGATTTGTATGTTCTAAACGACCTACATTGCAGATTATACGCAGTGCCTTTTTTTTTTTTTTTGAGAGGTAATTATGCGTTGAAGATTAGTTTGATAAGTATTACCCCAAATTTCTGAGCAATAGTTTAGGTATGGTAGTAGTAGACTACAGTAAATGGTACGTAGGATATTTTCATTGAGGATATTTCTCATTTTATGCATTATTCCTAAAGTTTTGGATATCTTTTTTATCACGTGATTTATATGCTGTTTCCAATTAAGTTGATCGTCTAAATACACGCCTAGGAATTTACTAACGGACACTTTTTCAATAATTTCGTTGTTTATTTTGATCGGCTTAGTGTTTTCATTATTTTTTGTAGAAAAGCGGGTAGTTAGTTTTTCATACATTTAAGGATAGATTATTGGCTGAAAACCAGTTAGATAGCTGACATAATCCTTCATTAATTGTCTTGATCAGTTTGTCGGAATTTATATCGGAGCATAGAATGGTGGTATCGTCGGCGAACAGTATAAATTTCATAAGGTTGGATACATTTGTAATGTCATTGAATGCATTGACGTATAGTAAGAATAGTTTGGGTCCTAGAACTGAACCTTGAGGTACTCTGCATGTAACTGGTAGAATATGTGATCTTTCTTCCTCAATGGCTACATATTGTTTCCTGTTTTTTTAGACAGTTTTTAACCAGTCATTAACTTTACCTCTTAGGCCATAGTATTCGGCCTTTCGAATTAGGATTTCATGATGATGATCTACTGTGTCAAATGCCTTTTTTAGATCAATAAATATGCCGGCTGTCTTTTTCTTTTGTTCTATATTGTTAGTAATCTCATAAATTAATTCCATTACTGATTTTGAAGTTTAAAGATTTCGTTGAAATAAAAATTGACTATGGTAAATGACGTCATTTTTTGTTAGATATGAGTCAAGGGGAATTGTGAATAACTTTTCAAGAATTTTTGGAAAACTGTGGTAATAGTGATATTGGTGTAAAGTTATTATATCTTGATTTTTCTTCTGATTTTAATATAGGTATTACTTTTGATATTTTAATTGCATCTAGAAATATTACTTGTTCAATTGATTTATTGCATATTGTCAGAAAATTATTTTTGATAGGCATAATTTATTTTACGAGGTTCATATTGATTCCTGTGCAATCGAGTGATTTCTTGGTCTGTATTGATTTTACTGTGTTCATAAGTTCGCTTTCCGTGACGGGTTTTAAAAAACATAGTGTTATTTATTCGGTGTTTCAAAAAGGTCTCGTAGGTTTGATGTGTTGTCTTTATTTGTTTCGCGAGGTTAGGTCCTACATGGGAGAAAAATTCATTAAATTCGTTTGCCACTTCTTTTTTAGTTTTTCCGTTTTTAATAATTATTATAATGTCTATGAATTCATCGTTGTTATTAATTTTGGGCCTAGTTAAGTTGTTTGTTACTTCCCATGTCTTTTTTATATTACCTTTATAATTTTCAAGCAGTGTGTCATAGTATTTATTTTCGCAGTTGCGTAAGATTGTTGTAAGTTTGTTTTTGTACACTTTGTATTTGTTTTCGTCTGTCAAGGACTTGCTTTTAGATTTCTTGTAAAGTTGGGTTTTCTTTCGACACGCGTTCTGACCGTTTGTAAACCATGGTTTTGAGTTTACGTTACATGATTTTATTTCTACTTCTCTCTCTGGGCAGCATTTGTTTATATTACTCATGATAATACTTACAAATTCGTTATATGATAGATTGGCATTTTCTGACTCAGTAAACCTGATCCCAATTTTCTTATTTTAAGCATTTATTTAATTTTGCAATACTTTTTTCGTCTATTTTTAATTTACGTTTTAGTACAATTCCGGGTTTTGTTATGCAGTGCAATTCTTTTGGATTGATAGTGAATACCGGTAGATGGTCACTTATATCTTAAGATACCACTGAATCTCGGAGTTTACAATATTGATGAAATTTTTATCTATCATTGTTTCACTTGTAATTGTTAGGTTTATCCATTTCCCTCATTGACCTGAACAGTCATCATGCCACCTCCTCTTACTGTATTTCTTTTATGGGAGGCCCAATGTATTTAATCTTTCCTTGTATGATTTATCATGTAGGCTACAGATGAATTTGGTTGCTGTTCCTTTGTATTGTCTTGATTTGGGTCTTTCATTTTGGGCAGAGGCTACACTACTGCACATATTAACCAAGGACAGATTAGGCTTCTTAATTTTTTTTCATTACTTCTTCATCCATGTAGTAAAAAATATATTAGTCAGTCAATCCATTGCCTCAGGTCTCCCTTCCAGGAGATCCACAGTACCCAAGGGACTGGCAGTATCCACCAGACAGGCCCATAGATTGTTGAAAAAAGTAAACTATGAAGCAGTGTAAGGTGATGCAGTGTCCTTCGTGATGGCTGCATCTGGGACAGCTTGATTCTGTGACCAGGCCCACTCTGCTGGCACCTGAATACAAGCTTGTTTGTGTGGTTCTTGCTTCTAGAAGAGATCTTTCCATAGGGCCAATGTCATGGGGGCCTAGTGGAGTATTTAGTTTGGTGGTCTGTCCTGAAGAGCCTCTCTTGTGATTGGAGCATGTATGCATATTTGCATGGATGTATTGTGAAAAGACACTCATTGCATAAATCAGCAGTCTGTGTCTTGCTCACAGTCTTGCTGTATTTATCAGATGACAAATTATCCATGATCAGTACTTCTAAATCATTCACTTCTTTTGTTTATTGTAATTATTTTACTATCCATGGAATGAATCATTGATAGTCTCTGTACTTTTGCCAATTTCTAGTACTTTGCTTTTTTTCACGACTCCATTCTTATATCCTATCTAGATCTGTCAGGGACCAGTGACTGGTATTTGCTAGTGGTGGCCCCTCAAGATGGACAGTAGAAAATCATCTCTACTATCCATCTTCAAAACCCATGACCCCTCTCCCCACCTCCATCTGGAGGTTAAAGCTCCAGGGGACTGGCACCTGGTCACTAGACTAACACTAGCTCTCTCTATCTACTTTGATTATTTCCTTCCCCTTTTTACATAAGGAGTGCTGACAACTGAAAACTGAACCTCTCATACTGTTTTCAGTCAGTGACATAGAAAGTCTCACACTGATACAACATAGATATCAGTCCAGAATTTCTTCCTGGAGAGATATATGGAAAGGTCCAAGGACTATTGCCAGCCATTATGGGGCTAAGAGTTTCCAGTCAGTGAACTCAAAAGCAGTAATCATTCCATGAGTCATATGAGGCGACAAAAACGGAATGGGGATAGGACTAGGAATCCTGCTACCTGTAGCCCCAAAGGTGACATTCCTAAAAAAAGTAAAGGCATAAGAGGGTCTAGGAGTTTTTCAACCAGTACCCTAAGGCTTGGGTCTTTTAATGTGCGTGGATGTGGTACAGATGAGAGTAAAAGGGAAGAGATAGGGAGTATGTTTTTGAGAAGAAAGATGGATGTGTTGGCATTGATTGAATCTAAGTTGAAAGGGAGGGGCAAGTGTGAGTTTGGGAGTATAGTTTGGGGGTTCTTAGGAGTGAAGAGAGGACGAGGGAGAGAAGGGGTGGCTATACTAGTAAATGAAGAGATAGGTAAGCATGTAGTGGAGCAGAAGGAGTTTTTTTCAAGGTTAATGTGGATGAAGGGGAAGTTGGGAAAGGAGATGTGGGTTTTTGTAAGTGCATATGGGCCTGGTAGTGAGAAGAGTGTAGAGGAAAGGGAGGCTTTTTGGATGGATTTAAATGAGTGCATACAAGGATTAGGGAGCAATGTAGTTGTATTGGGAGACCTTAATGCTAGGGTAGAAAATGAACCAATAGACAGAGTGATTGGGAAGTGTGGAGTTCCAGGAAAAAATCGTAGTGGAGAGTTGATGGTGGAGATGTGTCTTGAAAGAGAGTTGATGATAGCAAATATAAGTACACATGGGAGAGGGTGGTGGATGAAAGGGTGGTAGATAGAGCGTTAATGGACTATATAGTGGTAACCAGGAGTATATTAGGAAGAGTTAAGGATGTACATGTTCTAAGGGGAGAGATCAGGGGAATATCAAATCATTTTCTGGTGGAAGGTAAGTTGAGAGTAGAGGATAGGTGGAGAAAAAGGAAAAGGGCAGAAGGTAGGGAGGTATTTACCTAGTTGTATTCTGCGGGAAGGGAGCTATGCTTGTGGTGACCCATCTTTGTATCTCTTAGCATCAAGTTTTTTCTTAAAATCTTGAATAGTGTTTGCACACACTATTTCTTTGTCCACTTTGTTCCAAGTATGTATCACTCTGTGTGGGAAGCTATTTTTTTCAGATCTCTTCTGTAATTATCTTTTTTTAGTTTCTTTTTGTGCCCTCTTGTTTTTCCATTGTCCCATTTCAATAAGTCATTTTCTTATTTAAGATTTCCATTCCCTTCATAATTCTATAGATAGTAAGTCTCCCTTTTCCTTTCTTTGTTCCAGAGTTGGTCATTCTAATTTGGACAGTCTTTGTTCATATGTCATTTTGGAAAGAGTTGGTACCAGTTTTGCTGTTGCTCTTTGTATTCTTTCTAACTTCTTTATATTCTTTTTGGTACTGGGTGTCCATAGTGTTGCTGCATACTCAAGTTTTGGTTTTATTAGTGTAGTTAGAATATCTTTTATTATTTCCTCATCCAAATAGGCAAATGCCACTTTTATTGACCTCTTCTTCACCAATTTTATAATCTCTTGATATTCTGCTTTTACCTTTTCCAAATTCCATTATACTACATTTCTTGATATTGAATTTCACTTCCCACTTTTGAGTCCATTTCCAGATCTTGTCCAAGTCTTGTTGTAATGAGTTGCAACCCTCCTCCGTTTTTACTTTCTTTAGTATTTTGTGTCGTCTGCAAAGAAATTGATATAACACTCTACTCCTTTGTCCATGTCATTTATGTATATAGCAAACGTGATCGGGGCCAGTACTGATCCCTGTGGGACACCACTTAGAGTGAACTGCTTAAATGAGAAAGAAAAGGAGGAGTATAAGAAGAAGATGAGAGAGGAGTGGGAGGGGGTGAAACAGTAGAACTAGGAGTGGAGGAGGAATGGGAATGGTTCAAGGAGGGAGTCATAAGGTGTGCAAAGATGGTGTGTCAAACAAGGAGGATGGGAGGAAATGGAAGAAAGGGTAGTGAGTGGTGGGATGAGGAAGCAAAGGCTGTAGAAGAGAAGAAGCAGGCTTTCATAGATTGGTTACAAATTAGGATGAGGGAATCATATGAGAGGTACAAGCAAAGAGAAGTAAAGTATAAGATAAAGGAGGCAAAGAGGAGAGCAGATGTGAAATGGGGTAAGAGTATGACAAAATTTTGAAAGTAATAAAAAAATGTTTTGGAAGAAAATTAGAGAGGAAGAGGAGGTGAATCAAGTAGAGAAGAAAAGGTAAAATGTGCAGGTGGAGAGATGATAATGGAAGAGAAGGCAGTAGAGGAATATGGGCTTAGTATTTTAGGGAGTTGCTGAATGTGAAGGAGGATAGGGAGGGAAATATAGTTGCAGTGGGAAGCGCTTAGGAAATGACTGTGATGAGGAAAATGGAGGATAAATAAAGATGAAGTGAAGGCAGCTATTAAGAGGATGAGAGCAGGTAAGGCACCTGGGTTGGATGGATGCCATGCAGAATGTCTGAAGAAAGGAAGTACAGTTATGGTGGACTGGCTGCTGAGGTTATTTAATGTCTGTTTAAGAGAGGGCAGAGTGCCAGAGGACTGGAGGAGTGCCTGTATAGTTACAATTTACAAGGGAAAGGAAACAAGTGTGAGTATAGTAGTTTCAGAGGGATCAGTTTGTTAAGTGTAGTTGTAAAGGCTTATGGGAAGGTCTTGATTGAGCAGATTAGGAGAGGAAGAGAGGGAGTAATTGGTGAGGAGCAGTGTGGTTTTAGGACAGGTAGGGGTTGCATAGATCAGATTTTTGTGGTAAGGCAGATATGTAAGAAAGCTATTGGAAGAGGGAAGGATGTATTTTGGGCTTTTATGGATCTGGAAAAGGTGTATAACAGGGTAGACAGGAAGGCACTGTGGGAGGTATTGTAGATATATGGGATAGGAGGAAAGCTGTTAAGAGCAGTCAAGAGTTTTAATGAAAGTAGTAGAGCTTGTGTTAGGATTAGAAATGGAGAGAGTGAGTGGTTTGAGGTAAAGGTGGGACTCCATCAGGGATGCATTATGACACCTTGGCTTTTCAATTTATACATGGATAGGGTGGTGCAAGAGGTAAATGCAAGGGTGGTGGGTCAGGGATTGGAGATGGTTAAAGAAAATGGAGAAAAGTGGGAGATAAGCCAGTTGATGTTTGCTGATGACACTGCGCTTGTAGCAGGATCAGAGGAGGGATTGAGTAAGTTAGTGACAGAGTTTGGGAAGGTGTGCGAAAGAAGGAAGTTGAAGATAAATGTGCGTAGATGTAAGGTGATGAGATGTACAAGAGGAGAGAGTGGCAGCAGACTGGAAGTGAGTATTAAGGGAGAGAGACTAGAAAGTGGATAGTTTTAGATACTTGGATGCAAATATGGCAAGAAAGGGAGGAGTGGGGGTAGAGGCAGAATGTAGATTGAGAGAAGTGAGTAAATGCCTTGATGAATTAAAAAGTGTAATGAGAAATGGACATTTGGGAATGGATGTTAAAAGGAGATTGTATGAAGGAGTGATTGTGCCAACAGCATTGTATGGAGCAGAAACTTGGAACAAGGGAGGAAGAAAAGAGGAGTTTTAATGTGTTTGAGATGTGGTGCCTGAGAAGTATGATAGGGGTTACTAGGCTGGATAGAGTGAGAAATGAGGAGGCGAGGAGAACAGGGGTGGAAAGGGAATTGGGAGATAGGGTTGATGAAAGAGTATTGGGATGGTTTGGACACATGGAAAGAGTGAGTGAAGAAAGACTAGTAAAAGAGGTGTGGAAGGAGTGAACATTAGGGGTCAACCTAAGATGAGATGGATGGATGGGGTAAAAGGGGCATTGGGAAAGAGGGGAATGTCTGTTGAGGAAGGATGGGAGAGGACAAGATATGGATGAATGGAGAATGGTTGTGCATGGATGATGGTGTGATGTATGAGGGGGAGTGGGTGGGGGGGATAGGGGGTGAGGTAGTATGTATGAGAAATAAATTGACGCAGCCCAAAGAGATTTCTCCCCATCTCATTTTCTGCATGAGGGGACAGAGAGGGGGGGGTCACTGATTTAATGAAGCAGCCTTGCTGTGGATGTGCTGTGTTTTTCAACACTGCTTCTGACCCAGGGCAATGGACAAGATGCAGGGATGACCCGTCATCCAGGAGGTGCCAAGATAAGAGGGTAGAGGGGGGTGGAGTATATAAGGGATAAAATGAGTAGGAGTGGTCTCTATGCCTTTGTTTTTTGGCTACCTCCCTTGTAAGGAGGAAAAAGCCCTGCCCTTGGTATATGTATGTATGTACTGTTGGTGATTTGATTTTCTTTAAAAGAAAAGAAAAAAAAATCAGATTGAGATGACCTGTGAATGAAACATCTGCAGTCCATATATTATGTGTTTTTCAAAAGCTAGATACTAATCTTATAATTACAAACACATGAGTCACCTGTTTGGATTAAATAAATTTTAGTACCAGGTAATAAGAGTGCATGACATTAAGAATCGCTTTTTTCTTTTCTTTTTTGCAAAATAAACACAACCAAGATTCAATTGTAGGACTTACCCATATATTTCAAATAATGATCCAGACATAGATAATTCTGTTTGATGTGAGCCAGATGTTGTTGTCATTAGAATACTCATGTTTCATATGCCAAGCCATGCAAGAGAAATATTTTCTCAGTAGATGCAGCTTTCTAAAAAAAAAGTGATCTCAAAGGACATGTGGTAACCAACACAGAGAAGATTTATTAAAGTGGGATAAAAGAAAAACAAGAGGGCATGAAAAATAACAAAAAGGATAGTTATAGAAGAGATCTGAAAATGAATAGTCTCCCACACAGAGTGGTGGATGTCTGGAACAAATTGGATGAGGCAACATTGTGTGCAAAAACCATACAAGAATTTAAGAACAAACTAGATGCTGAAAGATACGAAGAAGGGTCACTACAAGCATAGCTCCCCTTTCCGTATAATACAACTAGATAAATACAGGAATGAAGCCTTCCCAATGTAATCTTTGCATTGTAACTTTCTTAGAAATAATCTTGAAAAACATATAAAGACCCACACAGTATTCATGTAAATTTATTAAGATCAATAAAGGTGGCTTTTATTTACTTGGATGAGGTAATGGTAAAGAAAATACTAGTCACACTGATAAGACCAAGATTGGAGTATGCAGTGACACTATGGACACCCAGTACAAAAAAAGAATATAAGGAAAATAGAAAGAATCCAAAGAGCAATGACAAAGATGGCCCCAACACTTTCAAAACTGATATAAGAGGAAAGATTGTCTAAACTGGAACTACCAACCCTGGAACAAAGAAGAGAAAGAGGGGATCTGTTGGCCATTTATAGAATTATGAAAGGCATGGTAGTCCTTGATAGGGAAGACTTATTAAATTACGATAGAAGAAAAACAAGGGGACATGAAAAGAAACTTGAAAAGGACAGTTATAGAAGTGATCTGAAAAAACAGCTTTCCACACAGAGTGGTGTATGGAACAAATTGGATGAAACAATAGTGTGTGCAAACACCATACATGAATTTAAGAACAAACTAAATGTCACGAGATACAAAGATCAGTCACCACAAGTGTAGCTCCCCTTCCCGTATAACACAACTAGGTAAATGCAGGAGAGAAGCCTTTCCAATGTGACCTAAGCAATGCAGGATTCTTGCAAGAGAATGATCTCAAGACATGTTTTCCATAAAGAGTGGTCTGAAAAGGCATACGATTACCCACACAGGAGAGAAGCCTTTTCCACTGTGGTTTTTGTAATCCAGCTTTTTCAGGAAATAATCTAAAAAATCATGTGGTGACCCACACAGGAGAGAATCTTTTTCCAGTGTGTCATTTGTGATGTAGCTTTTTCACAAAAGAGTAATCTCAAACAGCATATGATGACCCACACAGGAGAGAAATCTTTCCATTGTGGGCTTTGTAATGCAGCTTTCTCACAAAAGAGTTATCCCAAAAGGCATGTGATGATCCACACTAGAGAGAAGCCTTTCAAATGTGACTTATGTGAGGCAGCTTTCTCAGGAAAGAATGAGCTCAAAGACATGTGATGACCCACACAGGAAAGAAGCTTTACCAGTGTCAACTCTATACTGCAGCATTCTCATGAGCATGTAGCTGTAAAATGCATGTGATCACTAACCCAGGTGAAAAGTTTTGTTCTAATATGACCTATATAATCAGCTTTCTCAGTAAAGTCTTATAAAACTATATATGTTGATCCATACAGGAGAGACACCTTTCTTATGTAACCTGTGTCATCCAGTCTCCTCACAAAAGAGACCTCAAAAGCAAATAATTCACAATGGTCCTGGATCACTTCCTGGACTTATGATCAGCAACTATTGCCCTCCTAGATGAGAGCTCAGGGTTTATCTATAGCCCAATCTATGAGTAACAAAAAGAAAGTCATATGATTACAGTATTCAGGTCACTAAAGGGGATAGATTGTATTGACAGAAGAGATCTCTTGATTAAGGATGGGAGAACTTTAAGAGGTCATGGGAACAAATGAAAGGCCACATGTCTAAAAGGTATGAAGAAATAAAGTTTTCCATATGCATAGATAATTGGAGTAGCTTGAAGATGATATAGCCCAAGCTTCAACATGAATTCAAATCTATGATAATTGGAAATCAAGAATATAGATTAAGCTGAAACTGTATATGGATTTGAGGCTGGGTATGATAAATTGGACCATAGGAGACCGGATCCAATGAGCATGGGTCCTTTCCTGTAAACTACAATTAGGTAAATACCCCGACTCCTTACCCAAGGGAGCACTCAAGACTGCTTAGAAGGCCAAATTGGTAACACTACACAAGCAGTCTAAAGACCTATTTATGTACCAAGAGCTTTTTCCCCTTTATAAGGGAGTAGCTAAGGCAAAAGGACATACCAATTCCCACCCATTCTACTTCCATCCACCACCCTTTCCTCCCTTTCATCCTAGCTCTTCATGGATGATGGGTTATTCCTGTATCCCAGCCACTGCCCTGGGCCAGAAGCAATGTGGCAAGACACAGTACATCAACAGCAAGGCTGCTTCACTAAATCAACGACCCCCCTTTCCAACCCCTCATGCAGAAAAAAAGAAGACAAGGAGAAATCCCTTTGGGCTGTGTCAGAATATCATTTACACAAAGGCAGATCACCACGAGCATAGCTCCCCTTCCCATATAATACAACTAGGTAAATAAATACATAAGTACTTATTCTATTTCCACTCCTGTTATTTACCAGGTCATAATATCTTCCTCTTTCCTGTGGAAAGCTTTCATTTTCAATTCTAACTTCATGTAATAGCTCTCTCTTATTCTTGGTAATCCTTCTCCTATCCTATATTCACTCCTGTTATCCTCCATACTATGATACCTGTTCCTTACCTGTGGTTTGTCTGGTGTCATATCATTTGAAATGATCACTCCTAGGTCTCTTTCCAACTTTACTTTTGTAACTTCCTTTGTTCCAACTGTAGGTCAAAAGTTTTTGGGAGTTTTGTTTCTACTAGACACAGAGTATCAGACTTGTTTATCATTAAGTAGTCATTTATCTCTAACCTAGCCAAAAGTAAACCATCAACATTAGCATATGCTACTCAAGTTTTTATATATTTACCTCATTGTATTTAGCTAGTTGTATTTTACGGGAAGGGGAGCTATGCTTGTGGTGTCCCGCCTTTGTATCTCGCAGTGTCTAGTTTGCTCTTAAATTCATGAATGGTTTTTGCACACACTATTTTTTTGTCCAGTTTGTTCCAAGTGTCCACCGCTCTATGTGGAAAACTGTTCTTCTTCGGATCTCTTCTATAACTATGTTTTTTGAGTTTCTTCCCATGTCCCTTTGTGTTTCTCTTGTCCCAGTTTAACAAGTCCTCTCTATTGAGTATTTCTGTGCCCTTCATGATTCTATAGATGGTCAGTAGGTCGCCTCTCTCTCTTCCTTGCTCCAGAGTCAGTGACTCCAAATTAGCCAGTCTCTCCTCATATGACAAGTTTGAAAGTGCGGGAGCCATTTTTGTGGCTGCTCTTTGGATTCTTTCTATTTTCTTTATATATCTTTTTGGTACTGGGTGACCACAATGTTGCTGCATATTCTAGTCTAGGCCTTATCAGTGTGACTAATAATATGAACAGGTGTGTATTTACCTATTTACCTAGTTGTATTTAACAGGAAGGGGAGCTATGCTCGTGGTGTCCCGTCTTCATATCTCATTTTATCTAGACTTTTTTTAAATTCATGTATCATTTTTGCACACATCACATTTTCATCTAACTTGTTCCAAATGTCTATTACCCTGCGGGGGAAGCTGTTCTTTTTCAGGTCTCTTCTATAACTGTCTTTCTTGACTTTCTTTCCGTGTGCTCTTGTATCTCTACTATCCCATTTTATTAGATCCTCTCTATCAATAGTTTCTATGCCTTTCATGATTCTATAGTTATCAAGTCTCCTCTCTCTCTTCTTTGCTTTAATGTCTGTAGCTCAAGTTTTGCTAGTCTCTCCTCATATGATAGTTCTGAGAGTGTTGGTGCCAATTTCGTAATTGCTCTTTGTATTCTTTCAAGTTTTGTTATACATTTTTTTGTACTTGGTGACCACGTCGTTGCTGCATACTCCAATCTTGGTCTTATCAAAGTGACCAGTATTTTCTTCACCATTTCTTCATCTAGGTATGTAAATGCCACTTTGATTGTTCTTATTAAATTATAAGTTTCTCCAAAAATTTTGTGTATATGTTTCTTAGGGGACATATTATTCATTATGATGACTCACAGGTCCTTCTCATTTTCTGCTTTTTTAATTTCTTCCTTTCCCAATTTATATGATCCCATTATTCTTTTTTTGCTTCTTACAAATTACATTATACTACACTTCTTAATATTTAATTCCATCTCCCACTTCCAACTCCATTCCCATACTTTATTGAGACTCACTCTGTAGCGACTCACTATTTTCTACAGTGTTCACTTTTTTCAACAATTTTGCATCCTCTGCAAAGAAGCTCATATAACTTTCAATTCCTTTATCCATATCATTAATATATATATATATATATAGCAAACATTATTGAGGCCAGAACTGTTCCTTGTAGAACTCCACTAATCACTTCATCCCAGGTCTACAAATGTACAATCAGCCCATCCATCTCTTGTATTACATCTATTAGCCTTGAATATAAACACATTAAGTTTGTGACACATGATCATCCTTGTCTAAATCCAAATTGCCTTGGATTTAGTACATTGTTTTTTCCAAATGCGTCACCCATCTAATTTTGATGATTTTTTCACAAATTTTAGCTATTGTACTTGTAAGAGAGACCGGTCTATAGTTAGTAGGGTCTTCCTTGTTTCCCCCTTTATACATTGGTACTATATTTGCTCTTTTCCAATGTTCTGGAACTTTTCCTTCTTTCAATGAACTGCTTATTAGACTATGTATTTTGTCTGTTAGTTCATTTCTGCATTCTCTCAAAATCTAGTTTGCCATTTCATCTGGTCCATGTGATTTTCTGACATCGAGATTACTCAAGCGATTCATTATTTCATTCCTTGTTACTTCTATCTCTTTCATAGGGGGGACTTTCTCCTCCCATTCAATATCTCTAGGTTGTATGTTCTCCCTCGTAAAAACCAATTTAAAATGCTTGTTTATAATTTCTGCCATTTCTATTTCCTCTGTGTATTCAACTCCTCCTTGTCTTAGTTTCTCTAATTCTTGTTTGTTTTTCAGTTTGTTTACAAATCTGTAAAATAGTTTTGGTTGATCTTTACATTTTTCTATGACATCTTTTTCATATTATCTCTTTTCTTCTCTGCACACTTGTACATATTCATTTCTATAACTAGTATATATTTTCCATTTTTCAGTTCTTTTGTCTTTTTTCAATTTTATCCAAGCTTTATCCCTTTTGTCTTGTTTACCTTTTCCTTCTCTTTTACTCTTGTAGTCCCATTTGGATTATGCTTCTCTTCCATCCTTAATATAATTTTACATTTCTTTTTGGTTTTGTCCACTAAGTCTCTTACTATATTCTCCTTCTCTCTCATCACTTTAATAACTGTGTCCTTAGTTTATTCTTTCATCTGTTGTGTCACTATATCTCTAAATACAATTTTGTTCTCTTGGACTTTCCTCCAACCCTGTGCTTCTTTTGCTATGGACTCTTTATTCTCTTTATTATTATTCTTTAATTCCTCATTCTCATCTTTTAACTGTCTTTTTAATTCTTCTATTTCTTTAGTTAGGTTTTGATTCTCCTTCTTCTGTTCTTCCAGTTTGTCAACCTTTTGGGTAACTAGTGTTAATTGGTTAAACCTCACCTCCCATGCCTCATTAATTTTTTTTAGTTTCTCCTCTAGATTTACTAGTTGGGGGAGGTTGTCACCTCCCTCATTAGGTCCATAAAAGCAGTTATCTTCTCTTTCCATTGAACTGCTTTAATCTATATTTCTGCTTTTGACACCTCTGCTTCCCTGTTCTACCTCATCTCTGTGTTCTACACTCCTTTTGTTTACACCCCATCTAACATCTGGGGCCCATTCATCCCCTTCCTCATTTCCTTTATTTTCCTCAGTAATCCCTCTCTCCTTTTTCTTCGCCTTCCCACTACACCACGAGCTTTCCCCTTCCCTGCTAATACAACAAAAGTACTCCCTCAATGAGATTGACAAAACTTGAATTTTTCCTGGAGTTCCAAACTTCGCTATCACTTTGACCAGCTGTCCATAGATTGGGCCATATATGAGCTTTGAACTCTCATCTAGAAGGGTAATAATTGTCAATCACAGGTCCAGCATATAATCCAAGACCATGGTGAATATGAACAGTAATTATTCTTACCTATCAAATATCCTTTTCATATTCCTTATGGTCATTCTGTACTGTTTGTACTTGGAGTTTCTACTTTGTACTTGAGAAAGCTCTAATAATCAAAACTTTTCTTACTAATCAATAAAGACCTTATCTTCATTTTTTAACTTTTGTTCTCATGCTAACTTCCAAGACTTACTGATTACTTCATTTGCTATGGCTTGCCACTTGAATTTTATTTTCGTTGTGACATATATCTCATGTACAAACCTAATATAAACAAGACAAATATACAAGAGATGTGGGCATCAACAGATATACTGTTAGGCAGGGTTGGTAATGCAAGTTATATATGTATACAAGGAAATAAATAAATAAGATGACCAGAGTAGGAAACATCTGCACTGCATATACTGTATTATATAGTTTCCAAATTTTAGATATTAATCATATAATTGAAAACAGTTGAATCAACTCATTTTACTGGATAAATCTTATAACCAGGTATTATTAATGTTTTATATATATATATATATATATATATATATATATATATATATATATGTATATATATATATATAATTTATTTATTCATTCGTTTATTCTATTTTTTTTTTTTTTTTTTTTTTATTGCAAGAACAATCAAGATTCCATTGAAAGATTGGGAGACTTCCCATATATTCTATATATTTATCATATAACGACCCAAATTGGAGCGAATCTTGTTTTACATGAATCATTCATGGTGTTCATTAGAAGAATTTTATTTTTATATTATTCATACAGGAGAAAAACTTGCCCAGTGTGATGCAGTTACCAGGAAAGAGATTTCTCCAAAAACGTGTTATGACCCACAGAAAAGAAAAGCTTTTCCAATGTGACCTGTGCAATACAGCTTTCTCATAAAAGTCCTGTCAAACTCCATATGACCCACACAGGAGAGAAGCCTTTCCAATGTAACCTATGCAGTGCAGTTTTCTTAAGAGTAAACTTAAACAACATATAATGACCCACACAGGAGAAAACCTTTTCCAGTGTGACCTATGCAATGCAGCATTCTCATGAGTGATCTCAAATATATGTACAAACACCATACAAGAATTTAAGAACAAACTAGATGTTGTGAGATACAAAGACAGGTCACTACAAGCTTAGCTCCCCTTCCTGTATAATACAATTAGGTAAATACAGGAGAGAAGCCTTTTTATTGTGATCTTTGCAATGCAGATTTTTCAGAAAAGAGTGGTTTGAAAAAACATATGATTACCCACACATGAGAGAAACTTTTCCAGTGTGGTCTATGTGGTGCAGCCTTCTCACAAAATAACCATGTTAAACTGCATATGATGGCCTACACAGAAGAGAAGCCTTTCCAGTGTGACCAGTGTGATGCAAGCTTCTCAGGAAAGAGTGGCCTCAAAAGTCATGCGATGACCCACACAGGAGAGAAACCTTTCCAGTGTGATCTATGTGATGCAGCTTTCTCACAAAAGGGTAATCTCAAACAGCACATGATGACCCACACAAGAGAGAAGCCTTTCCTTTGTGGCCTTTGCAATAAAGCTTTCTCACAAAAGAGTCATGTCAAACTGCATATCTTGACCCACACAGGAGAGCAGCCTTTCCATTGTGACCTATGCAGTGCAACTTTCTCAAGAAAGAGTAATCTTAAGCAGCATATAATGACCCACACAGGAGAGAAGCCTTTCCAGTGTGACCTATGCACTGTAGCTTTCTCACGAAAGAGTGATCTCAAAAGGCATGTAATGACCCACACAGGTGAGAAACCTTTTCAATGTGATCTATGCAATGCAGATTTTTTAGAAAAGAGTGGTCTGAAAAAGCATATGGTTAACCACACAGGAGAGAAGCCTTTCCAGTGTGGCCATTGTGATGCAAGTTTCTCAGAAAAGAGTGCTCTCAAAAGTCATGTGATGACGCATACAGGAGAGAAACCTTTCCAGTGTGACCTGTGTGATGCAGCTTTCTCACAAAAGAGTAATCTGAAACAGCATATGGTGACCCAAATGGGAGAAAAGCCTTTCCATTGTGGTCTTTGCAGTACATCTTTCTCACAAAAGAGATATCTCAAAAGGCATGTGGTGACCCACACAGGAGAGAAGCCTTTCCAGTGTGACCTCTGTAATGCAACTTTCTCAGGAAAGAGTGATCTCAGAAAACATGTGATGACACACACGGGAGAGAAGCCTTACCACTGTGACCTTTGCATTGCAGCATTCTCACAAACAAGTGGCCTTAAAAGGCATATGATGACCCACACAAGAGAAGAGCCTTCCTAATGTGACTGGTGCAATGCATCTTTTTCAATCAAGTCTTATCAAACTACAAATGTTGATCCATACAGGAGGGAAACTTTTTTTTACATGACCTGTGTTATCCAGTTTTCTCATGAAAGATATCCCCAAAAGCATGGATAATTTACACAGGAGAGAAATCTTTATAGGGTGACCTTTATAATGCATCTCTCTTCTGAAATAATAATGTTATACAACATGTGGGAACCCACATACTCAAAGTATATAGTCAAACATATACAGCATATACCTATCACCTGTACCACACAATACATTTACACAAAAACACATTCACACCCAACTCACAAAACAAGCTCTTCGAGGCAGATTATAAAAAATTCAGTACTCCACCTAACCCCCCTAACTCCAGTATCAATTTCAGAAAAATTTCATGCAAGAGAAGCAAGAATTAGAATAACACACTTTCATTCAGGACACCATCCAGCTCTAAGAAATTTCCAGTACAGAATGGGCCTGGCCATAGAATCAAACTCCCCTAGATGCAGCCATCACACAGAGACCACTGAACACTTCATCCTACACTGCCTCACACTATCCATAGACAACAGCACAATATTTCCTCTTTGATGGACCTGTGGGACCATTTGGTGGCTGTTGCTAGTTACTTGTGAGCTGTGGATATTGTGCAAAAGAAGCCTTGGGTATTGGATTGATTGACTGGGGATCCACACATGAGAGATGTCTCTCCAGTGTGAGCTGTGCAATACAGCTTCCTCACAAAATGAAATTGTTATAGAACATATAAAGTCCCACATCAAAGAAAATTTTCAAATGAAGCCAGTGCAATGGCACTTTCTCAGGAAAAAATATTCTCAAATGTATGTGATGACTTGCACATAAGAAAAATATTTCTAGAGTGACCCTTGAAATGCAGCTTTCTCACAAAAGACACATCAGAAAGCATGCAATGACTCTTAAGAGAGAAACTGTTACACTGTGTCTTGTGTAGTTCTCCTTTCTCATTGTATGAGTCGTGTGAAAGTATATAGGGTGATCCACAAAGGAGAGAAGCATTTCCATCATGGCTTGTTCAATTTTTTTTTTTTTTTTTTTTTTTTTTTTTTTTTTTTTTTTTTTTTTTTTTTTTTTTTTTTTTTTTTAATAGAAAATAGTGTTTTCAAAAGGTATGTAATAACTCTCATGAGAAATCTTTCCAGTGTGACCTTAGCTTTCTCAGGAATGTAGTCTGCTAAGTCTGTAATTGTTTTCTCATTGGAATATTTTTAATATTTTTGTGACATTCACTAGACATTTTTATTCTACTCTAGTGACATCTATAATCTGTTAAAGGATAAGCACACAGCATATGTACTAATTTGCATAAATATATGCTAAATCATATCTAGAAACTACTTTATTTTTTCCCTATTAATTGAAGATACCAAGCTGTTTTTTTCTGTACTCTTCCCCACCTTCCATCATCTGCAAAAGACTTGTCAATAGAACCATCTTCCATTGATGATGTATATCAATGAATTGTTAGCCATAGTGGACTCAACACAAAGGGAATATTTCTTGGAGAGTGATAATGAAAATTCTTCTAATTCAAGTGAAACTAACTGGTCAGAATTGCTTGATCTCACCAGGGATGAACTTGAGGATTGAGGAATTGTGCCTAGGTAGCGAAGGTATATGTTTGAGCCCACAAACAAGGACATTAGCAATAGGAGTTACTCTGGTTCAGACTCTGAACATGGTGATGGCAATGACCAAAACAAAAAGGGAAAACAATGTGTTGATCAAATGGATGCACAGGATACATACAACTTTGTGGTTCATACTGTTTATTGTCTTTAATGTCCAAGACTCTTTATTCAGTCTGGCAGAACGTCATGATTCAGTAAAACTTGGATAACGATGACCCTGGTGCATTGTTTACATTCTTGTCATAGTGATCCATACATCATGTAGGCTTAGCCTACATGAACATATGGTATGCCTAGGTCTAATGATGTACGTGAGCATGGCCATGCATATGATGAAACTATGGCATCAGGATTGGGTCCAACTACATATACTTGTACTTGGACTTAAGTACGAATTTTCATGTACTACTTGGAGTTTAAAAATTCAATGGTACTTGTAGGCCTACTTACACTTGTTCTTAGGCTCATAGTACTTGAAAAATACCAAGTACATTCAAGTACAAATAAATACTTTGTATTTAATCAAAAGTTATATACTGTAGGTTCTAGCAAACCATGATGATACTATTGGGTAAATGCACTTATGTTATTTTGAGTTATAAAACTACTGGGTATATTATTGATATAGAACAAAGGACAAGGTTTAATTCCCTAATACTTATATATTCTGCATTAAATTTAGTTATATTACTGATATGAAAAGTATATGATTAGTCTTATGCATTTACATATATATGCATAAGTGACCACTAGGAAAAGTAAACTAATGAAGCAGAGCACTTTTGTATAATAACATCATCAGTGCTGATACAAAGAAGGAATTATAAAATGAAGAAACAAGGTACAGAATATATGACTGAATAAGACATGGTGAAGAGGGAATTTGAAGAAGTAGTGGAAGAAGTACACATGACATTTGATACTTAAGTATTTGTGAACACACATTCCTAGTGTTTTTATTACATTACATATATATATATATATATATATATATATATATATATATATATATATATATATACACCAACAGCTTTTTCCCGCTAAAGGGAGGTAGCCAAAGTCAAAGGCATAAATCCACTCCCATTCATTTCACCCCATACTCCATTCCCATTCACCACCCCTCTCTCCCTCTACTCTTGGCTCCTCCTGGATAATGGGTCATCCCTGAATCTTGCCCACCCTGGGTCAGAACCGATGCAGCAAGACAGAGCACATCCATGGCAAGGCCGCTTCACTTAATGCAGAAAAAGAGAAGATGGGGGAGAAATCCCTTTGGGCTGCATCAAAATATCATTCACACATACTACCTCACCCCCCTATCCCCCACCCACTCACTTCCATGATCACAGTATGATCCATACACAATCCATTCTCCACTCACCCCAATATTCTGTCTTCTCCCTTCCTCAAGAAATATTCCCCTCTTTCTCAATCCCCAATTTACACCATCCATCCATCTCATCCATGGTCACCCCTTCATGTTCACTTCCTTCACCTCTGCCTTCCATATCTCTTACTAATCTTTCTTCACTCATTCTTTCCATGTGTCCAGACCATCCCAAAACTCTTTCAACCTTAACTCCCAACTCCCATTCCACCCACATTTTCTTCCTCACCTCCTCATTTCTCGCTCTATCCAACCTAGTAACCCTACCATACTTCTCAGGCATTTCATCTCAAACACATTTAAACTCCTTCTCTCTTCCTCTCTTATGTTCCATGTTTCTGCCCCATACAGTGTTGTTGGCACAATCACTTCTTCATATAGTCTCCTCTTAGCATCCATTCCCAAATATCTATTTCTCATTACACTTTTTAATCCCCCAAGGCATTTACTCACTTCTCTCAACCTACATTCTACCTCCACCACCACTCTTCCCTTTCCCGCCATATTCACACCTGAGTATCTAAAGCTATCCACTTCCTTCAGTCTCCCTTAATAATTGCTTCGAATTTGCTGCCAAATCCACTTGTACATCGCATCACCTTACTTTTACCCATATTTATCTCATCTTCCTTCTTTCACACACCTTCCCAAGCTCTGTCACTAACTTCCTTAATCCCTCCTCTGATCCTACTACAAGTGCAGTTGTAGCAAGGTCATGCCTTGAAGAATTCGCGCACCATAAGTCAATTTCTTAATATTGTCACCCCGTTGGAACTTGCATTATGGAGTCCAGCCGTCACCGCCGACGGGCCTTCCACCGCTGGACGTCGTGCTGGCCGCCATCGCCGCCGCCGCCAGTCCCGGACCGCCCTGCCCTGCCGACAACGCTGCCACTGCCGCCACCCGGGATGTCTTACCGCCTCCGGAGCTGGTCCCACTCCCGTCCACACCCTGGACCTACTACCGTCGGAGACGCTGGGCCTACAGCCGCCTCCTGGAGCTGCTGCCACTGCCGCAACCCAGGTGCTACTGCCGCCGTCGGAGTTGGTGCCACTCCCGCCCACACCCCGGAGGTGCTACCGCCGCGCTGCCCGAGGCGAACCTCTGCCCGGCCGCCGCTTCACTGTCCTCTGGAGAGGCGAACCTCTGCCCGGCCGCCGCCTCGCTGTTCCCTAGAGAAACGAACCTCTGCCCGACCGCGGCCCACCCGACTGTCTCCAGGAAACGCGTACCTCTGTCTAGCCGCCGCCTCACTGTTCCCTGGAGAGGCGATCAGCGCCCCGCCCGACTGTCTCCAGGGAAAGCGTACCTCTGCCCAGCCGCCGCCTCGTTGTTCTCTGGAGAGGCGAACCTCTGCCCGACCGCGGCCTGCCCGACTGTCTCCAGGGAAGGGATACCTCTGCCCAGCCGCCGCCTCGCTGTTCTCTGGAGAGGCGAACCCTGCCCGACCGCGAACCCTCCCCACCTCATTGTTCCCTGGAGAGACGAATCTCTGCCCGACGCTGCCTCGTCTTCAGTCTTTCTAGGACTCAAATCTCTGCTCATCTATAGTGCCCGGCAGTGTTATTTACGGCGCCCAGGAGTATTACTTATAGTGCCCAGGATTATCAACCATAGTGCCCAAAAGTGTTACCTGTAGTGCTCAGGATTATCGATTGTGTTAGTGATACCGCCCAAGTTAGTGTCTAAACTGTGCTCGTGTTAGTGTTCCATACAATACTGTGCTAGTGCCCCATATAGTGTCAAGGGTGTTGGTGCCCGATATTGTTAGTGACATTGACAATTTCGTTCTGCAAAAATTGCTCACGAAGCCATAACCGCAGTCTCCTTCCATGCATCTACATTCTGCTCCCAGGACCCGTTCATGTTGTTCTTCATCTTGGAATGCAATTTTAAGGCCTCTTCGATCACTGTAAGCCTTACTAAATTCTCGCATACAACTACTGTCCTACCACCTAATGTCTTATCAGAGGTCTCTGACGCCATCGCATAAATTGTCACTTCTAACACTCTTTATGAAAATCTCAAGAAAGCTGTCCTAGCGCGCCTCCAGAATACTATAGCGGTTCGTCTCCAAGAGCTCCTCGGCGGAGAAGAATTCGGAAATGAGAGGCCCTTCGATCTATTTCGACGGATGAAAACACTGCTGGCAGATAAGTACGATTCCTTTGACAAGGAAGTCTTCAAGCAACTGTTCTACCAACGGTTGCCTCCTGCGACCCAACGCAGCCTATTCACCGTCAAGGACACCCTTGCCGTCGATGCACTAGCCAACCTTGCCGATGAATTTATGGGAATTCTTCCACTAACACAATCGTCTGCCGTCTCGACCGTCACTGCACAAGACACCAAGCAACTTGCCGATCTTGTTTCCCAACTTTCTCTGCAAGTCCAGCAGATGCAGAAACAGCTTGACAATCATTCACGTTCCCGCTCGTTTTCTCGACACCGTTTCCGGCGCAGATCACACTCTAGGAACCGTACTTTGCACTCTCCGGTATGCTTCTACCATCAGAAGTTTGGAACTTCAGCCAAGAAGTGTAAAGCACCATGCACCTACACTAAGCCTTTAAACCCCAACAACGAGCATTAACGGCGCATAGTGCTCGTACCTCTTCCGCTCTGCTTCATCTATACGTTCCACTTTGGAACACCAAGTTCCTGGTCGACTCGGGTTCCGATGTCTGTGTTTTTGCCAGCCCGAGCATGTCAGAAGTCTCTGCCTCCAATTTTGCACTTCTACGCCGCCAACGGTACCAAGATTCCCGTGTACAAGCGCCATACCATGCAACTCGACCTTAAGCTCCACCGTTCCTTCGAGTGGGCCTTTTACGTAGGAGATATCTCCCAGCCCATCTTAAGTGCTGATTTCTTGTCTCACTATGGCCTATTGGTAGATTTAAAAGGCCGTAAATTGCTTGACCCACTCATTTCCATCACAACGAGCGCACAGCATGCACCTAGCGAAAGCACACGCATTATCGTCATCCAGTCTAATCACCAGTTCTCTTCTTTGCTGAAGTTCTTCCCAACGCTGACAGCCATATTCTGCCGAGTAAAACATCACGTTTCTTACTTCCTTGAAACCACTGGACCACCAACTCATGCCAAGGCTCGCCGCTTAGCTCCTGAGCATTTAAAACTGGCCAAGCAAGTTTGAATCGCTTATGCACCAAGGCATCATCCGCTCTAGTTCCACCAACTGGTCCAGTGCACTTCACATAGTCCCCAAGAAGAATGGTGACCTACGCCTAGGTGGAGACTACCGTACTCTCAACTTGCGCACTGTCGAGCACAGTTATCCCGTTCCCAACATTCAGGAGTTCTCTCAACTCTCCGGTTGCAGCATCTCCTCATTGCCAGTCCTGACCCTGTGACGCACAAACAACACTTACAGGAAGTTCTAACTCGTCTGCAGAACCACGGAGTACAAATCAACATTGACAAATTCGTATTTGGTGTTTTCTCCATCACCTTCCTTGGTCACACTTACCTCACACGGAATCGCTCACATCCAAGACAAATGTGAGTCTATCCATCGTTTCCCGAAGCCTACCACGCAGCGCCAACTCAAGGAATTACTAGGAATGGTCAATTTTTACAATCGCAGAGACTTATGGCTCGACCAATTACAGTGACTTAGGGCTGGACAAATCACAGTGACTTAGGGCTGGAGCAATCACAGGGCCTTATGACTGGACCAATCACAGTGCCTTATGGCTGGGCCAATCACAGTGATTTATGGCTCGACCAATCACAATGCCTTACGGCTCGACCAATTAGAGGGCCTTATAGCTCGACCAATCATGGTGCCTTCTGGCTCGACCAATCACAGTGCCTTATGGCTCGACCAATCACAGTGCCTTATGGCTCGACCAATCACAGGGCCTTATGGCTCGACCAATCACAGGGCCTTATGGCTCGACCAATCACAGGGCCTTATTGCTCGACCAATCACAGGGCCTTATGGCTCGACCAATCACAGGGCCTTATGGCTCGACCAATCATAGGGCCTTATTGCTCGACCAATCACAGGGCCTTATGGCTCGACCAATCACAGGGCCTTATGGCTCGACCAATCACAGGGCCTTATGACTCGACCAGCTCGACCAATCCTAGTGCTTTATGGCTCGACCAAATACAGTGCCTTATGGTTGGACCAATCACAGGGCCTTATGGCTCTACCAATCACAGTGCCTTATGGCTCGACCAATCACAGGGGCATATGGCTCGACCAATCACAGGGCCTAATGGCTCGACCAATCACACGGGCCTTATGGCTCGACCAATCACAGAACCTCATGGCTCGACCAATCACAGGGCCTTATGACTCGATCAATCACAGGGCCTTATGGCTCGACCAATCGCAGGGTCTTATGGCTCGACCAATCACAGGGCCTTATGGCCCGACCAATCACAGGGCCTTATGGCTCGACCAATCACAGGGCCTTATGGGTCGACTAATCACAGGGCCATATGGCTCGACCAATCAGTGACTTATGACTGGATCAAGCACAGTGACTTTTGGCTCAACCAATCACAGTGACTTACACTCGACCAATCAGGGTGACTTATGGTTCGACCAATCACAAGGCCTGATGATTCGACCAATCACAGGGCCTTATGACTCGACCAATCACAGGGCCTCATGCCTCGATCAATCACAGAGCCTTATGGCTCGACCAATCAAATAGCTTTATGGCTGGACCAATCACAGTGTCTTATGGGTCGACCAATCACAGGGCCTTATGGCTGGACCAATCAGAGTGCCTTATGGCTGGACCAATCACAGTGATTTATGGCTGGACCAATCACAGTGTCTTATGGCTGGACCAATCACAGGGACTTATGGCTAGACCAATCACAGTGAGTTATGGCTGGACCAATCAAGGTGCCTTATGGCTCGACCAATTACAATGCCTTATCGCTGGACCAATAACAGTAACTTATTACTAGACAAATCATAGTGCCTTATGCCTCGACCAATCACAGGGCCTTATCGCTCGACCAATCACAGGGCCTTATGGCTCGACCAATCAAAGGGCCTTATGGCTCGACCAATCACAGTGACTTATGGCTCGACCAATCACAGTGCCTTATGGCTCGACCAATCAGTGCCTTATAGCTCGACCAATCACGGGGCCTTATACCTCGACCAATCACAGTACCTTATGGCTCGACCAATCACAGGGCCTTATGGCTCGACCAATCACAGGGCCTTATGGCTCCAATAATCACAGTACCTTATCGCTGGACCAATCACAGGGATTAATGGCTCAACCAATCAGTGCTATATGGATCGACCAATCGCAGGGCCTCATGACTCGACCAATCACTGTGTCTTATCGCTCGATCAATTACAGGGGGTTATGGCTTGACCAATCACAGGGTCTTATGGCTCGACCAATCATAGGGTCTTATGGTTCGACCAATCACATAGCCTTATTACTCGACCAATCACATGGTCTTAAGCCTAGACCAATCACAGTGTTCTATGGCTCGACCAATCACAGTGCCTTATGGCTCGACCAACCACAGAACCTTATGGCTCGACTAATCACATGTTCTTATGGCTCGACCAATCACAGGTTCCTATGGCTCGACCAATCACAGTGCCTTATGGCTCGACCAATCACAAGACCTCATGGCTCAACCAATCACACGGCCTTATGGCTCGGTCAATCACAGTGCCTTATGGCTCGACCAATCACAGGGCCTCATTGGTAGACCAATCACAGGGCCTTATGGCTCGACCAATCACAGGGCCTTATGGCTCGACCAATCACAGGGCCTCATGGCTCGACCAATCACAGGGCCTCATGGCTCGACCAATCACAGGGCCTCATGGCTCGACCAATCACAGGGCCTTATGGCTCGACCAATCACAGGGCCTCATGGCTCGACCAATCACAGGGCCTTATGCCTCGACCAATCACAGGGCCTTATGGCTCGACCAATCACAGGGCCTTATGGCTCGACCAATCACAGGACTAATCACATGTTCTTATGGCTCGACCAATCACAGGTTCCTATGGCTCGACCAATCACAGTGCCTTATGGCTCGACCAATCACAGGACCTCATGGCTCAACCAATCACATGGCCTTATGGCTCGACCAATTACAGGGCCTTATGGCTCGACCAATCACAGGGCGTTATGGCTTGATCAATCACAGGGCCTTATGACTCGACCAAGCACAAGGCCTTATTGAACGACCAATCAAAGGGCCTTATGGCTCAACCACTCACAGAGGTTTAAGGCTCGACCAATCACAGTGCCTCATGGCTCGACCAATCACAAGCCCTTATGGCTCGACCAACCACAGTGCCTTATAGCTCGACCAACCACAGTGCCTTATGGTTCGACCAATCAGTGCCTTATGGCTCGACCAATCACAGGGCCTTATGGACAGACCAATCGCAGGGCCTTATGGATTGACCAATCACAGGGCCTTATGGCTCGACCAATCACACGCCCTTATGGGTCGACCAATCACAAGGCCTTATGGATCGACCAATCAGTGCCTTATGGTTCGACCAATAACAGGGCTTATGGCTCGACCAATCACGGGGCCTTATGGCTCGACCAACCACAGTGCCTTATGGCTCCACCAATCACAGGGCCTTATGGCTCGACCAATCACAGTGCTAAATGGCTCGACCAATCATAGGGTCTTGTGGCTCCAATCACAGAGCCTTATGGCTCGACCAATCACATGGTCTTATGCCTCGACCATTCAAAGTGTTCTATGGCTCGACCAATCATAGGGCCTTATGGCTCTACCAATTAGTGCCTTATGGCTCGACCAATCACAGGGTCTTATGGCTCGACCAATCACAGGGCCTTATGGCTCGACCAATCACAGGACCTCATGGCTCAACCAATCACAGGGCCTTATGGCTCGACAAATCACAGGGCCTTATGGCTCGACCAATCACAGGGACGTATGGCTCGACCAATCACCGGGCCTTTTGGCTTGAGCAATCACATGGCCTTTTGGCTCAACCAATCACATGGCCTTATGGCTCGACCAATCACAGGGCCTTATGGCTCAACCAATCACAAGGCCTTATGGCTCGACCAATCAGTGAGATAGGGCTCGACCAATCACAAGCCCTTATGGCTGGACCAATCCTAGAGACATATGGGTGGACCAATCACAGTGACTTAGGGCTGGACCAATCACAGTAACTTATGGCTGGACCAATCACAGGAACTTATGGCTCGACCAATCACAGTGACTTATGGCTCTACCAATCAGTGTTTTATGGCTCGACCAATCACAATGCCCTACGGCTCGACTAATCACATTGCCCTATGGCTCGACCAATCACAGTGCCTCATGGCTCGACTAATCACAGGGCCCTTTGGCTCGACCAATCACAGTGCCTTATGGATGGACCAATCACAGTGCCCTATGTCTTTACCAATCACAGGGCCTTATGGCTCGATCAATCACAATACCTTATGGCTCGACCAATCACAGTGTCTTATGGCTCGACCAATCACAGTGCCTTATGGCTCGACCAATCACAGTGCCTTATGGCTCGACCAATGACAAGGCCTTATGGCTCGACCAATCACAGGGCCTCATGGTTCGATCTATCACTGGGCCTCATTGCACGACCAATCACAGGCCCTTAAGGCTGGACCAATCAGAGAGCCTTATGGGTCGACCAATCACATGGCCTTATGGCTCGACCAATCACAAGGCCTTATGGCTCGACCAATCACAGGGCCTTATGGCTCGACCAATCACAGGGCCTTATGGCTCGACCAATCACAGGGCCTTATGGCTCGACCAATCACAGGGCCTTATGGCTCGACCAATCACAGGGCCTTATGGCTCGACCAATCACAGGGCCTTATGGCTCGACCAATCACAGGGCCTCATGGCTCGACCAATAACAGGGCCTCATGCCTCGACCAATCATAGGGCCTCATTCCTCGACCAATCACAGGGCCTTATGGCTTGACCAATCACAGGGCCTTATGCCTCGACCAATCATGGTGACTTATGGCTCGACCAATCACAGGGCCTTATGGCTCGACCAATCACAGGCCATTATGGTTCGACCAATCACAGGGCCTTATGGCTCGACCAATCACAGGGCATTGTGGCTCGACCAATCACAGGGCCTTACCGCACGACCAATCACAGGGCCTTACGGCTCGACCAATCACAGGGCCTTATGGCTCGACCAATCACAGATGCCTTATGGCTCGACCAATCACAGAGCCTTATGGCTAGACCAATCACAGTGTAATATGGCTCGACCAACCACAGGCCATCATGGCTCGACCAATCACAGGGCCTTTTGGGTCGACCAATCACAGTGTCTTATGGCTCGACCAATCACAGGGCCTTATGGCTCGACCAATCACAGTGACTTATGGCTCGACCAATCACAGTGTCTTATGGTTCCACCAATCACAGGGCCTTATGGCAGGACCATTCACAGGGCCTTATGGCTCGACCAATCACAGGGTCTCATGACTGGACCAATCACAGGGCCTCATGGCTCGACCAATCACAGGGCCTTATGGCTCGATCAATCACAGGGACTTATGGTTCGAAGAATCACAGGCCCTTATGGCTGGACCAATCACATTGCCTTAAGGCTCGACCAATCACAGAGCCTACAGCTCGTCCAATCACAGGGCCTTATGGTTAAAAAAATCACAGGGCCTTAGGGCTCGACCAATCGCAGGGTCTTATGGCTCGACCAATCACAGGGCCTTATTGTTCGAACAATCACAGTGCCTTATGGCTCGACCAATCATATGGCCTTATGGCTCGACCAATCACAGGGCCTTATGGCTCGACCAATCACGGTGACTTATGGCTCGATCAATCACAGGGCCTTATGGCTCTACAAATCACAGGGCCTTATGACTCGACCAATCAAAGGGACCTTATTGCTCGACCAATCAAAGGCCTTATGGCTCGACCAATCATAGGGCCTTATGGCTCGACCAATCACAGGGCCTTATGGCTCGACGAAGCAGAAGGCCTAATGGCTCGACCAATCACAGTGACTTATGGCTCGACCAATCACAGGGCCTCATGGCTCGACTTATCACAGGGCCTTATGGCTCGACCAATCACAGGGCCTCATGGCTCGACCAATCACAGGGCCTCATGCCTCGACCAATCACAGGGCCTTATGGCTTGACCAATTATATGGGTTTATCGTTCGACCAATTACAGGGCATTATGGTTTGACCAATCACAGGGCCTCATGGCTAGAGCAATCACAGTGCCTTATGGCTCGACCAATCACAGGGCCTTATGGCTCGACCAATCACAGGGCCTTATGGCTCGACCAATCACAGGGCCTTATGGTTCGACCAATCACAGGGCCTTATGGCTCGACCAATCACAGGGCCTTATGGCTCGACCAATCACAGGGCCTTATGGCTCGACCAATCACAGGGCCTTATGGCTCGACCAATCATAGGGCATTATGGCTCGACCAATCACAGTGCCTTATGGTTTGACCAATCACAGTGTATTTTGGCTCGCCCTATCACAGGCCATTATGGCTCGACCAATCACAGTGCCTTATGGTTCGACCAATCACGATGACTTATGGCTCGACAAATCACAGGGCCTTATGGCTCTACCAATCACATGGTCTTATGGCTCGACCAATCACAGGGCCTTATGGCTCGACCAATCACAGGGCCTTATGGCTCGACCAATCACAGGGCCTTATGGCTCGACCAATCACAGGGCCTTATGGCTCGACCAATCACAGTGCCTTATGGCTCGACCAATCACGGTGACTTATGGCTCGACCAATCACAGGGCCTTATGGCTCGACCAATCACAGGGCCTTATGGCTCGACCAATCACAGGGCACTGTGATTGGGTGAACCATGAGGCCCTGTGATTGGTCGAGCCATAAGGCCCTGTGATTGGTCGAGCCATAAGGCCCTGTGATTGGTCGAGCCATAAGGCCCTGTGATTGGTCGAGCCATAAGGCCCTGTGATTGGTCGAGCCATGAGGCCCTGTGATTGGTCGAGCCATAAGGCCCTGTGATTGGTCGAGCCATGAGGCCCTGTGATTGGTCGAGCCATGAGGCCCTGTGATTGGTCGAGCCATGAGGCCCTGAGATTGGTCGAGCCATAAGTCACCGTGATTGGTCGAACCATCAGGCCCTGTGATTGGTCGAGCCATAATTCACCGTGATTGGTCGAGGCATAAGGCCCTGTGATTGGTCGAGGAATGAGGCCCTATGATTGGTCGAGGAATGAGGCCCTATGATTGGTCGAGCCAAAAGTTACTGTGATTGGTCGAGCCATAAGGCCCTGTGATTGGTCGAGGCCCTGTGATTGGTCGAGCCATAAGGCCCTGTGATTGGTCGAGCCGTAAGTAACCGTGATTAATCGAGCCATAAGGGCCTGTGATTGGTCGAGCCATAAGGGCCTGTGATTGGTCGAGCCATAAGGCCCTATGATTGGTCGAGCCATAAGGCACTGTGATTGGTCGAGCTATATGGCCCTGTGATTATTCGAGCCATAAGACACTGTAATTGGTCGAGCCATTAGGCCTTGTGATTGGTCGAGCCATAAAGCCCTGTGATTGGTCGAGCCATACGTCCCTGTGATTGGTCGAGCCATAAGGCCCTGTGATTGGTCGAGCCATAAGGCCCTGTGATTGGTCGAGCCATAATGGCCTGTGATTGGTCGAGCCATAATGCACTGTGATTGGTCGAGCCATAAGGCCCTGTGATTGGTCGAGCCATCGGGCTCTGTGATTGGTCGAGCCATAAGGCCCTGTGATTGGTCGAGCCATAAGGCCCTGTGATTGGTCGAGCCATACGGCCCTGTGATTGGTCGAGCCATATTGCCCTGTGATTGGTCGAGCCATAAGGCCCTGTGATTCGTCGGGACATAAGGCCCTGTGATTGGTCGAGCCATAAGGCCCTGTGATTGGTCGAGCCATAAGGCCCTGTGATTGGTCGAGCCATAAGGCTCTGTGATTGGTCGAGCCATGAGGCCCTGTGATTGGTCGAGCCATATCGTCCTGTGATTGGTCGAGCCATAAGGCTCTGTGATTGATCGAGGCATGAGGCCCTGTGATTGGTCGAGTCATAAGGCCCTGTGATTGGTCGAATCATCAGGCCTTGTGATTGGTCGAGCCATAAGGCACTGTGATTGGTCGAGCCATAAGGCACTGTGATTTGTCGAGCCATAAGGCCCTGTGATGGGTCGAGCCATAATGGCCTGTGATTGGTCGAGCCATAATGCACTGTGATTGGTGGAGCCATAAGGCCCTGTGATTGGTTGAACCATAAGGCCCTGTGATTGGTGGAGCCATATGAACCTGTGATTGGTGGAGCCATAAGTCACCGTGATTGGACAAGCCATAATGCACTGTGATTGGTCGAGCCATAATGCACTGTCATTGGTCGAGCCTAAGGCTCTGTGATTGGTCGAGCCATAAGTCATCAGTGATTGGTCGAGCCATAATGCACTGTCATTGGTCGAGCCTAAGGCTCTGTGATTGGTCGATCCGTAGGGCCCTGTGATTGGTCGAGCTATAAGGCCCTGTGATTGGTCGAGCCATAAGGCCCTGTGATTGGTCGAGCCATAAGGCCCTGTGATTGGTCGAGCCATAAGGCCCTGTGATTGGTCGAGCCATAATGGCCTGTGATTGGTCGAGCCATAAGGCCTTGTGATTGGTCGAGCCATCGGTCTCTATGATTGGTCGAGCCATAAGGCCGTGTGTAGTACCAACGATTACCATAGTAAATTTAATTCTCTACAAATAACTAACATTGATACAATATCATCATGTTAGAAAATAAAACTGATTACAAGATATGAGTCTAATTTCAGAGAAATTTACGAATTTAAATGAATATTTAAAATTCTGTATCCTTCCGCCGTCATTCATACCCTCGACATTTCTTGTAAATATGCATGATGCATGATTAAATTCACGAATGTTTCTCTAATTAAATCAGTAGTAAAAATATGACTAATATTAAACTATCTTTTGCTACAAATTGATTTACATTGTCAAAGTACTTGAAATTAATGCGCTCTGAAAATTAGTACCAACGATAATCGTAATCTATTTAATCCTATACAAATATCTAACATTAATATAATATCATTATGTTAAAACATAAAAATGACTACAAGATTTGGGTCAAATAACCAGTATATATTGAAATATTGTATCCATCCGCCTGCATTCATACCTTCGATGTTTTTAAGGGACAACAATCATTGGTGTTCAAATTTAGTCATGCCATTTTATTTATTTTGCTATCGATTTTTTTTTTGTCTTATTATAAGGACAAAAGCCCAGCGGACAAAATCCCACCCGCTTATACCGGAAGTGGACAAAATTCATAAGTGTCAGACCAATGTTATCTTATATTAAGACAACATTTTTTTCGATAGCAAAATAAATAAAAATGGCATGACTAAATTAGATCACCAATGATTGTTGTCCCATAAAAACATAACTTCATTGAGAGAACCTTACAATCCATTAAAATATTGAATAGTGAAACAGTGTATCCTTCCGCCAGCATTCATACCTTCAACAGTTTTTTTTACATATCCATGTTATATTATCAATTTCATGAATGTATTAACATTAGTAATGAAAAATTCGACTGTTATCATAATGTAATTGAAAATATAGGAATGCATTTTAAATATGATTACAAGAATCCCTTGACAAAACCCACTGCAGACAAAACCCCACCCTCATATCTCATAAGTTGACAAAATCTCAGTCCTATGTATAAAAAATAATAATATTCAAAATTCAGATTTCATAAGTAAATTGGACAAATTTAAATTTAAGAAAGAAGTAGGCAAGAATTTGTTTACCGAATGATACAAACTTAGTAACCATGTAGTTAACGCTGAAATTACCGGAAGTACCCTGTAATTAGTTACAAGACAAAAGCCCACCATCTTATGCCAGAAGTGGACAAAATCTATAAGTGTCAGGCCATTCACCTGTTATCATATATTAAGAAAACAAAAATTTTTCACGATAGTGGTCTACGAATGATACAAACTTAGTAACCATGTAGTTAACGCTGAAACTACCGGAAGTACCCTGTAATTAGTTACAAGACAAAAACCCACCCTCTTATGCCGGAAGTGGACAAAATCTATAAGTGTCAGGCCATTCGCCTGTTATCATATATTAAGAAAAAAAAAATCACGAAAGCAAAATCAATACAATGACATGACATGACAAAATTAGAACACCAATAATTAATTATTAATTAATAAAAAACATAATTTGATTGAGATTGTTCTAATTTAGTCATGTCATTTGATCTATTTTGCTATCGAATTTTTGTTTGTCTTAATATAAGATACCACTGGTCTGACACTTATGGATATTGTCCACTTCCGGTATAAGCGGGTGGGATTTTGTCCGCTGGGCTTTTGTCCTGTAACCAGTTACAGGGTATAGTCATGAGCATAAGAACATAAGAATAAAAGAGACTATAAGAGACCACAAGGCCTACACTTGGCAGTTCCATGTCCAATTTAAATAAAGAAACATTCCTGAAATTGATCATATGAAATGAATATTGAAAAAACATCGAAGGTATGAATGCAGGCGGAAGGATACAATATTGTCACTTTGGAATACGTGACAATATACATAAAGATATCTGTATATATATATATATATATATATATATATATATATATATATATAGATATAGATAGATAGATAGATATCCGTATATATACATACAGATATCTGTATGTATATATATATATATATATATATACATATAGATATCCGTATATATACTATATACTACTATATACTAT
Organism: Oratosquilla oratoria; assembly: GCF_046742065.1. Taxonomy (NCBI): domain Eukaryota; kingdom Metazoa; phylum Arthropoda; class Malacostraca; order Stomatopoda; family Squillidae; genus Oratosquilla; species Oratosquilla oratoria. The sequence goes on from NC_134784.1 coordinate 31,017,369, forward strand.
GCTATATATTATACTATATACTACTACTACTACTACTACTAATGCTACTACTACTACTACTACTACTACTACTACTAATGCTACTACTACTACTAATGCTACTACTACAACTACTACTAATGCTGCTACTACTACTAATGCTACTACTACTACTACTAATGCTACTTCTACTACTACCAATAATGCTACTACTACTACTTCTACTACTAATGCTACTACTACTACTACTACTACTACTACTACTAATGCTACTACTACTTCTACTACTACTAATGCTACTACTACTACTACTACTACTAATACTAACGCTACTACTACGACTAATGCTAATACTACTACTAATGCTAATACTACTACTAATGCTACTACTACTACTTCTACTACTACTACTAATGCTACTACTACTTCTACTACTACTACTAATGCTACTATTACTACTACTACTACTACTACTACTACTACTAATGCTACTACTACTACTAATACTAATGCTACTACTACGACTAATGCTAATACTACTACTAATGCTAATACTACTACTAATGCTACTACTACTACTAATGCTACTAATGCTACCACTACTACTACTACTACTACTACTACTACTACTACTACTACTACTACTACTACTACTACTACTACGACTAATGCTACTACTACTAATGCTACTACTAATGCTACTACTGCTACCACTACTACTATTGCTACTACTAATGCTACTACTGCTACTACTACTGCTACTACTGCTACTGCTACTACTACTGCTACTACTGCTACTGCTACTACTGCTACTACTGGTAATAATACTGCTACTTCTGCTACTACTACTACTACTACTACTACTACTACTACTACTACTACTACTACTACTACTGCTGCTACTACTACTACTACTACTACTACTACTACTACTACTACTACTACTACTACTACTACTACTAATGCAACTACTACTAATGCTACTACTAATACTAATGCTACTACTACTACTACTACTACTACTAATGCTACTACTATTACTAATGCTACTACTACTAATGCTACTACTACTACTACTACTACTACGACTAATGCTACTACTACTACTAATGCTACTACTACTAATACTACTACTACTAATGCTACTACTACTACTAATGCTACTACTACTAATGCTACTACTATTATAGAAGGGACCTGAAAAAGAACAGTTTTCCCCCACAGAGTAATAGACATCTGGAACAAGTTGGACGAAAAAGTGGTGTGTGCAAAAACAATTCATGAATTTAAAAACAGGTTAGATAAAATGAGATATGAAGACGGGACACCACGAGCATAGCTCCCCTTCCCGTAAAATACAACTAGGTAAATACACACCTTGCGTGTGTGTACACTATTACTCATACATCGTGCTGTGTACGAGTTCTGATGTCCCATTTGGGAGTATTAAGGCTGTCGATCGCGAGTCTAACACGTGATCAAACACATCTATCTCACATACATTGTGCGAGTGTGTTTACCTAATTCTTGTTGTCCATTATGTAATAATTCGGTAGACTGGGTAAACATGTACTTATATAATGATGCATGGAGAACGCTGTCAACATGACTATAGCTGGCGTTTTCTCTACACGCCCGTCGATTGAAAACGGCGCGTCGCCTTTTCAAACCGATAATCGACAAAATAGGGTCTGGATGCAATTACTTATCCTTTAGGGCGTCTCCTGAACGCAAATACCAATCCATCAGAATATTTGATGGATTGGAATGGTTCAGGGCAATACGAGGTATAATTTCTGCCGTAATAAAGTCGGTGACTTGATGGATTTTTTTAGTCCGATTTCAGACGCGGTAGAAGTAAGTTACTGGCTGTCTAGTAGGAAATTTTGCTATTTCTTATGTTTCCTGTTAAAGTTAATATGTCAACGACGTAGGTTTTTTTTAAAGGAATTAAATCGCTTGGTGTTTCATGAAAAAATAATCTTTGACCGTGGCGAATCCTTTGGAGTTGAATTAATTATATCGATAATACCTATTCTACGCAAACTTTTAAAGACGAGTGTTTCTCCTAAGCTTGCAAATGAACAAAATCCTGTGTGTGTGTCAGTCAAGGTAATTGATCGCATTCGTGGTTGATTTAATTTTGTCTATTGAGTATTGAATCTCCCCATGTGTCATTTCGTCTTCATCTTATCATTATTACTATTATTACTATTATTACTATTATTATTATTACTATTATCATTATTATTATAATTTATATTATTATTATCATCAATATTATTATTAG
>NC_134784.1:31022137-31039637 GCF_046742065.1 Oratosquilla oratoria
GCCACCGGGCGGTTGAGCGAGCGATTAGGGGCGGTTGGTGGTCGTGACTTAGGAGAAATGGGCAGGGAACTCGGACGGCAGCGCCGACGGCCGGGATTAGAATCACCAAAAGTTGAGAAAATGGTAGGATGCGTAGTAGTAGAGAAAGGTGGAAAAACGAAAAAATCTTTAGTGGGAGGTAAACTGAAATGAGATGTAGTATAAGAGAATTTTAGAAAGGAAGCAAATTTTAGTAGAAGAAAAAGTACGTGTAGATGTTTGTGCGTGGGGTGTGGTTATGTTCGTGAGAGGTGTGTGTATGTATCTTACGGGAAGTGAGTAGAGTTCACTACCCGCGTGTAGAGACCGCGTTAAGGCATAAGCGTCCCTGTTTAGCCCCAGGTTGGGCTTGAGCGATGAGCGAGCGATGTCCGAAGCGTAGTCAGGAGAGTGGATCTAATGGCGGTGCGAGGGTGGGTGGGTGGGCAGGCGGGCGGGTGTTGTTTTATCTTTCTCCTTCCAAGCACAACTCTGAAAGCAGAGAATTATATGACTTGGGAATTGTGTGTAAATGTCAGAGGTGTAATCCCGCTCGCCAGCGTCAGCAAAGAGGCCAGGGCTTGGGTGCGGGCCGGACGATAAGAAAGGCTTCCCAATTTCTCTCTCGCGACCAGCCGGCGAAGAGTTAAGGGCTCTGAATCAGAGTTGAGTTGTGGGCCTCTGCTAAGCGAGCGAGCAGGTGTGCATGTATCTCTTTTCATCCAAGCACAACTCTGAAAACAGAGGATTGCGTGACATTGGAAATGTGTGTATTTGTCTTTGGTGTAAACCCGCCTGCCGGAGAGAACTGCTTATCTCGGCAAGACACTGTCCTTTTAAAGGAGGCTGACGGCTCAGCGAGGTCCCCGGAGAGCTTTCCCGAGTTTCTGATTGGCTGCTGGCTAGAGCTGCCCGAGACGTCTTGCTAACTACGGCGAGTATATAGGCCTAACTCGAATTGTGTGACGGCCATTCTGGTTTTGACCAGCGCCGCGTCACCACAAGTGTCCCTCATGGTAGCTATAAAACTGTAAATGTTTACAGTCGTCGACAAGAAAATTTGCTATTTACAAGCATTGTGTGAATAACAATAAGAAATACTACATCTGCATACGTTCACATTTATTATATATCTATTTGAGGCACAATTTGTTACCAATATTTCTGACAAATGCGTAAAAGTAGCAAATGCTGTTGCCGACATTTTTCTGGCTGCCGTGTAGACATCTTATAAGTAAAACTGAAGTTCTACATTTGCAGTTCATTACAATCTTTTTTAATTTTTCAGGTACCAGATAGGTGAGGGTCTTTTGGCCATAAAGCCCAAATTACCACAATTTGAACAAGAGAGTCGACCTTATGAGAATAATGGTTTTCCCAGATAACGACGACATAACTGAGGTTTTTCTTCGAAGTACGCCTATTTGGAAGCTCAGAGTTGACTGATATTGCACTTTGGAATAAATTGACATTCTTTCGTATTTGGATTATATTTTAAACCAAGACTAAAATTAGTATGTCTGATATTACTATTTATTGACCGTTGAAATTAGCTACAGTTTGTTGTATTATAACCTGTAGTATGTACTGGGAAGAGGTTGAAGTCGACTAGACGAACGATTGGGTTGAGGCAATAAGTTACTGAAATCACTCAACAAGTTACTGAAATCACTCTGTTTATATATAAAAGAAAAATAGAGGCTAAAAATTCTGAACCAACGCTTTAATTTACAAGAAAAAGGTTGCAACTTAATGGACCGGTTCTACCAATTTTTTTTTCTTTTTGGTGTGGTACTTTGACATTTTTACCCAAAGTGTACTCTTTCGCGTAAAAATTGTGATAACAAATGGTTCAAGCAGAACTCCAAATATTCATGTCAATTAGTCCCTCAAACAAATGGAGACTTAATTTGAATTAATGAAATCGTCTGGTAAAAGAACACTAAATACATAATACCTGGAAAATCGTCTAAGGTAATACTGAACAATGATACTAACTTAATCCCATTCCAACCAATACTGCTTCAATCCCTTACCAGGTAGACTAGAACCTAAAATAATATAACAGTTTAAAGACAAACAAAAAATACATGCAAAGCCAATTTACTCGATCATTGAGTCACACGCACTTAAAGGGATGAGGAATATAATAACTAAACAAGAAACTGGAAAGCCATCGTCGACCACAGAAAATGGGGTCATTTTCCAACAAGCTCCTTCCACCACGACGACGACCGAACTCTACAAATTCTTGAGAATCGTCACCGGAATCGTCGGGTTCAGGAGTGTTCGAGTTCGAGAGGAACCAGGAGTCGTGGGAATATTTCTTCGTCTGTGGGGTCTGGTGGTCTTAGGATCCACGATCTACCTGGCCTATTTCTCCACCTCTCTGGTCGTTTCGTTTCTGTCCACGTCATCCGAGGAATGCAACATTGTCTCCTTGATCACCTTCAGCTGTTACTCTCTCACCTCCATCTTCATCTCCAGCGTCTTTCTCGTCCTCGAGACGCCGAGAACACGCGGCCCGAGACAACTTGTCGAGGACCTCCACCACATCGAGGTCTTCCTTCATCAAGGACGGGGCGATTTTCGGAAGAGGTTCCGTCGGGGGAAGATCTGGACAATGGTTTATGTCATCTTGGCCATCGCCACTGGACTGGTCTGTTCTGGAGCTTATGTCCTCAAGAGCTCGATCCTGTTCCATGGCGTCTCTTGGCCTTGGAGACTCTTCCTCGGGACGTGGTACGTCCTGGACAACGTGGTCATTGAGGTCCCTTCTTTCTTCCTGGTCATGTCTTGCTCAATAATCCAGTCATTCCTCGAAGTCATGAACATCGAAGTCAAAGACATCTTGCGAAGGGACACTCGAGCTCCGGAAGGAGGAGCACCTGGAGAGTTCGGAGGATTAGCTAAGAGTTTGGGGCGTGAGAGACCTGGAGATCCTCTCTTCGTGGTGACAACTCCGGATCGACCAGTGGCTACTTTTCGGTACGGATACCAGAGTGATTTGGATCGAATTAAGAAGGCTTATTTCGAAGTGCATCGTGTCTGTAATCTGACCAGCCAGTTTCTGTCTCCTTACCTCGCCATCCGTCTCTTCGCTTCTGCCCTCGTCTCCACCATATTAATATATTCTGCGATCAAATCTTTCACAGAAGGTTTAATGGGGGACGAGACCAAAATCTATGTGCTTTCTATGAAAATCCTGGTTGAAATTTTCTACTTCGCAGTAATTATTCAGTGTTCTACAGTGATAGAAAATGAAGTAAGTACTTTAATTCTATCGTTTTATAAAAAAAATATTTATATATCAAATGCTGGGGATAAATGCTGTCCCAATTTTCAACATTCCATTGTTTCCCTGTAGTCGTAAATCTAAATGCAGTTCCACCTATGTATTTCGTGAACACTACAATTAGGTAATTACACATATTATCCACACGAGTCTAAATACTTGTTAGATGACCTCCCTGGGTTTGATGAAATGTAAAGGAATGCTGAAGTCCCTAAGATAGTAAGGCCATATAACGTCGTTGTAGTATCGAATCGACTTCGAAGCTCTTTCAATGAACTGTGACGTTTAGATGACGATCTACTCCTGTTATATTTCTTCCAAATTCGTCGGATGGTTCAATTAAATTGATTTGATTTAACCGTGCCGAAGGCATTAACGAAGTATTTCAAGTCTAGATGTTGAGCCTTAATCAAGGTAAAACTATAATATATATCTCTTCTCTGTTCATGCAGCTAGATCTTCTTCACGAAAATCTGCAAGCTGTTGTAGTGTATGGACACGATGAGGAACTCAGAAAACAGGTAATTTTTTTTATTTCTTCGGCGGACAATGTGCAATAAATGAACAAGTAATAGACTATTGGGAATTTTTAGGAATGTGGCTGAGATGAGGTGACATAATCTTATTTTTCTAACAAAATAAATCTTAGTTAAGAAAAAGTCAATGCGTAGTATTTCTTTACGGAAAAGTGTCTACTAAAATAGTTACACGAATGCAGGCGATGCACCTCAGACATGACGTCACGAAACTGATCTCTTTCGTTTTATCAATTTGTACCATAGAGATCAGAATGATGCTGGGTTATAGAATCATAATAATATTAGGAGTTTGCTTTAATAATTTTCTTGTTTTTAAAGGGGTTGTAATCTCATTGATGATTACTGCAATCCACATTTACCAGCTGAGAATTCAGAGCCACGAAATGTAGGGTGAACAACATCTGAAAAATAAATCAACAAATGACTAATATTTTCATGGGGAGCATTGTGTACAGCTTTATTTTTAGGTAATTGTTCCTTGATATTGCTGATCGAGGATATAGGGAATGCAAGCTCATAAAAATTCAAACTCTTTTCGCTTGCAGGCGGAGGAAGTTGCGCCCAAATCACGGTGTCTACCTCTCCAACTGTCGGCGTCTGGATTCTTCACCATTCACAGGGGGTTCTGCTGCACGGTAACCATTAAAACTCTAGTTACGATCATATTTCTGTTATAATTATTATAAATTTATCATTATCTTACTACTACTATTATTATTATTATTACTACTGTTACTATAATTGCTATTATTATCATTATTATTACAATCATCATTATTATAACTATCACTATTTTTGTTATTAAGGCAATGAACCTCAGACGTTCGTTGCAATACTGAGGGAAGTATTCTGACAAATTCCCATCGCGATCAACTTATCAGAGAAGAAATACAAAATGAAATACTGACCTCGCTTGTCCACGTATATTTCACTACTCGCACACTGTGGAAATACATACAATATTTCTTATAACAGCAGTACTAGCATGATATAGCACAAACCACATGAGATCACAGACGAGATGTCACCATAATACACCATAACCAGACTCGACAATACTCACCCAATTTGATCTTTTCTCTTACTCATATTACGTCTATCTGTTATTTTCTCTCACTCTATTTTTAAATATGGGTCTTTCACTGTCCACATCACACTAGTTTGAGGTCGTTCTGAGGTAGATAAAAATAATACACAAATCAACGAAACAAAAAAAACTATCCTTGAGCAGGCCTTGCTTTGGAACCCTCGCTACTAACCCTGTTTGTCCGGGCATCCCTTGTTGCCAAACGTACGGTTCACACCCTCTCCCCACACAGGCGAGTCTGTGTACCTATATGAAACTAATACATACTACAATTTTTGCTTAACCTACACTCACTTTACCTAATCATCTAAATCTCCAGACTGTCCTACAAAAAGCATGTTAGCTTTCTACTTTTTTCAAAGTGAGTGATAAATAAATAGAAAATAATCTAGTGTTTCTGTCCTGCAGGTCACTGGTTCTGTGATTACTTACCTGGTTATCGTTCTTCAATTTAGTGTTCAACCGTGAGATCAACTTTGTCTAAGACGACTTCTTATTGTCTGCTGCATCTGCTATATCTTCCCAGTTTAGGTGTTCTTCAAATATAATAAAAGGCGTCGAGTGTAAAATAATATGGTTAAGAATGATGTTCCATTTCTTTTTATTTTCAATTGCTAGTTCAATTACTGTGGGTATATGTTTTTTTTTTTTTTATAACATTTTGAAATGTACTGCATGTAGCGCGCCCCTGCGAGTCACCATTGTCCATTGCCAAATTGACTACAAAAACAGAGAAGCAGATTTTAGTAGGGAAAGAGATAAAATAGTGTATCATTATGGTTAGCTTTCATTTTAATTATATGTCCAGCACATAGAAAATAATTGTTATTACAGTCACATTGCACTACAGTATTACAGTTATGAAAGACATGAATTTTAACGATTACAAACTGGTACATCAACCTGATACAAAACAAAACCTACTTCGATCAGATTAACTTTGAAAAATATTTTTGATGGACGGTTTCCACTTACACATATATACTATCCACAGATATTTCTACACTACGGTTACACAATGTAAAAAATCATACTGGCTAAAGTGAATGAACAAATAAGTGAATTAGCATGGAACTATTCACGTTGAAATGTATGGTCAGATGATGAAGTATTTCTCAGTCATAGTGAAAGTTACACACACAAACACACATACAAACAGGTAAAAGACAAAAAACTATACATTTTATTGTTGAAGGTCTGTTTACTTTTTTAAGGTGCAAGTATTACATTTTCTGTTGAATAAGTCATATTTCTTTTATACAAGAAAATGCAACATGCTACAAAATTGAATAAAGTGCTGCAAAGTGTATCGGCTATACATACTTATCAATATCTCCTATACATGAAAATAAATTGTTCTACAAGTACCATTTAAGATAGTATATCATACGATCATCAACATCAAACATATTTGAGTACTGGAAACACTCTTTGGGTTGTGGCAATCCCTTAAACGTATTCCAAGCATATTTTATCTCTCATTTATCTAATTGTATTTGTATTCATTCTAATATTCAAGAAGGGATCTACAATTGCACGGTCCATTCTTTTATCCTCCAGATATTATATATTGTTTGAAATTCATGTAAGTTCTATCTTGGGCTATATCATCTTGTCAGCTGTCCCAGTTTAGACATCTATGGAGAAGTATATTTTTCACGTTCTTTCGATATGTGATCTTTTTTCAACTCTTGAACTGCAATTTAGATATTTCTAAGTCTGTCACCGAGTTCCTAGAAACTAGTCTAAACACAAGGAACTCATACATACATACATATACCAAAGGCTTTTCCCCCCTACATGGGGGTAGCCAAAAAGAAAAAGACATAGAAATCACTCCCACCCATTCCATTTCCTATATATTCCACCCCCCTCCACCCTCCTCCCTGTCTCTCATCTTGGCACCTCCTGGATGACGGGTCATCCTTGCATCCTGTCCACTGCCCTGGGTCAGAAGCAGTGTCGTAAGACACAGGACATCCACAGCAAGGCCGCCTCATAAATTCGGCGACCCCCCTCTCCGTCCCCCCATGCAGAAAAGGAGAAGACGGGGAGAAATCCCTTCGGGCTGCGTCATATTTTTTCTCATTCATACTTCCTCAACCCCCATCCCCCATCCACTCCCCCTCATGCATCACAGCATCATCTATACACAATCCCTCTCCATTCACCCTTATCTTCTGTCCTCTCCCGTCCTTCCTCAACAGACATTCCTCTTTTTGTAATGCCCCTTTCACCCCATCCATCCATCTCATCCTAGGACGCCCCCTCATATTCACTCCTTCCACCTCTGCCTTTCACACTTCTTTTACTAATCTTTCCTCACTCATTCTTTCCATGTGTCCAAACCATCCTAATACTCTTTCATCAACCCTATCTCCCAGTTCCCTTTCCACCCCTGTTCTCCTCCTCACCTCCTCATTTCTCACTCTATCCAGCCTAGTAACCCCTATCATACTTCTCAGACATTTCATCTCAAACACATTCAAACTCCTTCTCTTTTCCTCTCTCATGTTCCATGTTTCTGCCCCGTACAATGCTGTTGGCACAATCACTCCTTCATATAACCTCCTTTTAGCATCCATTCCCAGATGTCTATTTCTCATTACACTTTTCAAACCACCAAGGCATTTACTCGCTTCTCTCAATCTACATTCTACCTCCACCCTCACTCCTCCCTTTCCCGCCACATTCGCACCCAAGTATCTAAAACTATCCACTTCTTCCAGTCTTTCACCCTTAATGCTCACTTCCATCCTGTTGTCATTCTGTCCCCTTGTATATCTCATCACCTTACTTTTACCCACATTTATCTTCAGCTTCCTTCTTTCACACACCTCAAACTCTGTCACTAACTTCCTCAATAACCCCTCTGATCCTGCTACAAGCGCAATGTCGTCAGCAAACAACAACTGGCTCACCTCCCACTTTTCTCCATTTTCTCCAAGGAACTCAGGAAATGAAAAAATGAAAATAATAAAATCAAGTGAATTCTGATGATTATCTAATTTAGAAAGCATATAGATTCTCCGTAGAGTATTAGTGCAAATATAAAACTGTCATAGTCTGGGTAATCGAAATGACTAGAAAAACTGTCGTATATTATCGAGCAACCGAGATCGAAGACATGACGTCATAGATTATGATGGATGGCTTCGTTTAGGGAACGCGAACGAACAGTTCAAATGAATAAAGATGAATTTTATTTTAAAGAAATAATTTCACTATTACTACCCAACGGAACAATGACAATAATAATAATAATAATAATAATAAAAGCGAACAAAAAAGAGATTTGGAAGAATATTTTATTTTTCTTTATGAAAAGAAGAAAGGGATTCTTTTTTTCATTTCAAATATCTTGTTGTGTTCAAAGCCAAACGGTTCTTTTCGGCTGTGAGGTCCCCCTTCTGGCTTCCTCAAATTCTATTCTCTCCGTTCTTCTCTCTCAGGAATCGATTCGAACCCAGGAATGAAACGGTGACTCTCGAAGGATGAGTTCGACTTGTCTTCGACCTCGCCCTCAAGTCGAAGGTCGACCTGCCACAAAGAGGGCGTAGCGTAATGGAAAGCGTCGTGGAAATGCGGGGCGGAAGGTCGAGGGGGAGGAGGACCTGGCGAGTAGGAGGAGGAGGTCGAGTCGATGGAGGAGGAACCGAAGGAAGAGGAGGAGGAGGAAGAGATCCTTCGGGAGAAGTTGCCTTGACCAATGCCCTCAGCACTGCTCGAGTCTGTGGTGGAAAATTACCATTAAAAAAAAAAAAAAAAAAAAAAAAAAAAAAAAAAAAAAAAAAAAAAAAGTAAATAAATAAAAAGACAAACAAACAAATAAAAAAATAAGATAAATTGAAACTAGATTAAATAATATATATATATATATGTATATATACATATATATATATATATATATATGTATATATATACATATATACATATTCTGATTAAAGTCAACTGCGCTAATAGCTTTGGCTATTTTAAGATACAACTTCTTCAGTTGGAAGAATATCTTTTTTTCTCCATAGTTCAAAGTATGAACAAAATCATTCATGATATCAATTCCATGGATAAGGTGTAGAGATAGGCGCTGATGAGAACTACAACTCCGATGTCTATAATCCATCGGAGTTGTAGTTCTTACCCTAAAGAAGCCTCTGCAAGAGGCGAAATAACTTAAGTTTTCGGTGTCAGTGTCAACAATTTTTTGTACTGTTACATAATATTATTATATTTTTCGGCATTCATCAGCGCCTATCTATACACCTTATCCATGGAATTGACATCATGAATGATTTTGTTCATAGTTTGAACTATAGAGATAAAAAGATATTCTTCCAACTGAAGAAGTTGTATCTTAAAATAGCCAAAGCTATTACCGCAGTTGACTTTAATCAGAATTGTTTACGTGAAAACCTGTGCCCTAGAAATATATACATATATACATACATATATATATATATATATATATATATATATATATATATATATATATATATATATATGTATGTATATATATATATATGTATATGTATATATATATATATATATATATATATATATATATATATATATATATATATATATTAGTGGAAATGCGTCTCCAATAGTAAAATAATAGTGCGAGTCTCTGGGCCGTAGTGGTGCCACCAACTATGGACTGCATGAAATTTGTGCACTCAATACTCCATATGAGGACTCAATGGAACATCAAGAGTAGCCCCCCCCAAAAAAAAAAAAAAAAAAAGTCTGTTATCAGACGAATATATCAATTTTAGAGGACACTCTGTTTTGCCAAGGGATCTCGTTCCAACAGAACCTCATAAATCAAAATGAATAAATAAATGTACATATAAACTATCAAGACTGAATTATCCCCAATTCTTCATTGGTTGCTATCCACATTTTTTATGCATTTGAGTATATATTTTTTTACTAATAAGAGAAAATTCTATTATACTCAGACTTGTGGCTCACATCTCCTGGTCCACAAGCCTCTGGAGGGTCCAGAAAGGTCCACAATGTGGTCCATAAACAGAAAACTAGTGGGATTTAGGGGATGTTTGGCGATTAAATTTAGTGTTGACAATTAGGTAACCAACAGCATTACATAGGTTATGGGTATGCACAAGGATATAGATCGAAAAACTTCTAGCTTGGAGGCACCTCTGGCCAACAAGGGGTTAAGAATTATCGGTTAACCTTCTAGACTGAACAATATCACTTCGGAATCAATCGGAAAAGGGCCTCCCAGTTCCTGGCTGGAATCCAAGAGAGTTCTTGGAAGTTTCCAGAAGAGGAAGTTGAATAATACCGTCTAGCGTCAGGGAGACTGGAACAGTTGAGGTTCCTCTTGGTCCTAGAGATACGAATTGAGTTTGTGGGTGTGTGGGTGTGGGGGGAGGGTAAGGGCTCCTGAAGGCGATGTCCTAAGGACGAGGTACTTACCTGAGAGGACGGAGAGCTGAGTATCTGCTGACCAGGCGGAGGCGTTGCGTGTCTTCCGGTGACTCAAGGGCGACCCACTGACACTCAAGGTGCTCGCAGCTGCCTGGCACTGGCACCTGGAAAGGGGCGACGCTGAGGTGCCTGCGTACTTCGAAGGGCACCTCCTTTGTCAGGAAGTCGCCCGAGGAGCGGGGATCTTGTTGTAGCGAGGGAGGGACTCTAAGACTCAGGGAAAGTGACATTTCCTGGTGGCTACAATGAGTTCCAGTATTAAGACATAAAGATTGGCAGGAGATCTCTTTGTCCAAATCGAGGTAGGATTAGAAAATGCCGAAGAAATAATGGAAATTTAGGAAAATCAAATTTCCGTGTCCATTTCTAATTTACTGTTCAGTTACGCGTCACTTTTGCCTTAGGGAACAAAAAATCTGGAGAAGTAATGGAATCGACATTCCAGAGGGTTAGAGATCCAAATCCATTTTGTATTTGCTTAACAACATCACTACATTCGCGTTTCACAAGAATATGAATGATAACATCTGTCACCAAAAATTAATCTTGTCCCAACCGATTGATTGACTGACTTGGATGAACATTTCTACTTCCGACAAAACGCGTTCACTCATCATCATCATCATCATCATCATCATCATCATCATCATCATCATCATCATCATCATCATCATCATCATCATCATCATCATCATCATCATCATCACACACAAAAAAAAAAAGAAAAAAAAAAAAGGTGGAACTAAACCTTCCTCATAAGGTCCCCCTTGACCCCTCCCCCTCCACCCGCCACTAGACACTTCCTTCAACCGAGGACAAGGAGGAAGGAACTCGACTCACTGCCAGAGGAAGTCCACGTGCTCGCTCTCCGTCCGTCCTCCGGGGGAGGAATGGGATCGATCCGGTGGTAGGCGTGGGACAGGCGCGCCTAGAGTCAGCCTGCCAGGATTTATACACACACATATATATATATATATATATATATATATATATTATATATATATGTATGTATGTATATATATATATATACTGTTACATATATGAGTATCCTATATATGTAATATATGAAAATAATTATTTTGGTGAAAAGACGTCAGAGAATGGAGCGTTACGTTTTAGACGTCACGCGTAGGGAGATACCCAAACGTTTTGGGTCGGCGTCTTAATATTCTATTGAATCATGTTTAGCTTGGTAAGATGCATTATTATTTTTCTGTATTATTCTGTAAACATGCCAATACGAATTGCTGTTATGTTTTCCTATTGATACAATGCAAATCTATGTATTAATTCAAGGTATTGTGTAATACATTCTCATCGTATTGATACGAGAAGCGTCACCAAGCGTGAGTGCAAATACGTTTAGTCTGTCTTGGTATATCAGATTCAAACTCCATAGACGCTGGTTCTATGGACCAATCAGGGACGATTTAGGACTGAAGGAATTAGCGCTCTGGGAGCGTGAGAGGTAGAGAAAGATTGAGCAAGTGCCATAGAGAGGACGTTAAGCCTCGGTCAGGATTTTCGGCTGCATAAAAAAAAGTAAGTCCTTCCTTCCCCTGTATATATATTTAACTCAGCTAATAATATTAATTAGAATCTTGCGTGTGAAGTCTATGGCAGTGACGTGGGCAGCCTGGACAGTGAATCTCTTAGTAGTTATTTCTCTTTCACTCTCGTTAAAACCTGTGTTTAAGAACTTGGAATCATGTTTAGAATTTATTATTCGGTTATATGTCCTTGGTTACAATTATCTTGTTATTCCTATTAACTTTATTGAACAATGTCAAACGTTCTATGTGTTTAATTTTTCTCAATTTTCATGATAACGCAAAATTGAGTGGCGACCGGTCATTTGATACTGTGGTCAGATTATCCCAAAGACAGGTCTTGGGAATTATTCATATCATCTTTAAATATTTTTATGTTACAAGTCAGAAGTATTCGTAAGATTCGTAATAATATATATATATATATATATATATATATATATATATATATATATATATATATATATATATCTGTGTGTGTATCTTTTCATAAGTACAAAAATAATGCAATTCAAAACTGACATGCAAAAAGGAAATGAAGAAACACCCACACGCCCACAAGTACACCCCCCCCCCAAGCATAACAAGAGAAAGGTGAGAGAGAGAGAGAGCGCTCACCTGCTATCGAGTCCTGCTATGGCAGTGTTCCTAATGCCAGGTTCAAAGCCCTCTCCCTCCCGGCGGCGACGTCCCCCGAGAGGACCTGCAGACGACCTCGACCTTGCCGACGGAAGATCGAAGGAGGAGCCCAGACAACGGGACTGGAGGATGTCCGGCGTCGCCGCCAGGGTGCTCCTCCAAGGGTGTTCCTCCTGAATTCGATCAGACCTTCTGCTGGCGTAGCCACCGGGGCTCCCGCCGAAGGGCTGACGGGCGACGGCGGTGGCGCTGTGGTGAGGCGGCCTCTTGTGTCGGGCGTGGTGGTGGACGTGGTGGTGGTTGTGGTAGGGCTGCTGGCATGCGGCTGTGGTAGCACTACCACTCAGAACAGTCGACCGCTTCGTCAGTGTTCTCTGTGGTGGAGGTAACACTCAATCAAATCCACATTCTTCCCTCTAGTTTCGCTGACCTGAACCCCACAGCAGCCAGCAATGGTCCTCAGGCCCTTTCATTGACCCTTCTAAATCTTGAGGCTAGTCTGGACACCGAGTATCAGCCTCTCAAGTCTGCACTTCCAGAGAGGGGTGAGGTGGGGGGAGGGGCTGTAGGGTTTTGATAATAGGCAATTGTCCTATACAACTTGAAGGACCACCACAAGAAAGCAGGTACCCGTCGTTGTTCCCCTCAATCCTCCGTTCACTGCCACATGTGACCCCAAATACCTCACTCTCTCCAGCCCCAGAGCCTTAATGCTAACATCATCATCATGACTCCTTGTACATCTCATCGCTTCTCCTTTACCCACATTTACTCTCGGCTTTCTCTTCCTCCCACATATCATTCCGAATTTAATTACCAACTCCTTCAGTCTCTCTTCAGAAGCGACCGCGAGCACAGTGTCATTTGCAAACAACAACTGGCTCATGTCTCGCGTCCTCCCATCGCGTTTTTACACACACTCAAACACACACACACACACACACACACACACACACACACACACACACACACACACACACACACACACACACACACACACACACACACACGCTCGCGCGCGGATGACCTACCTTGACCTGACACAGTTTGTCCATGACGGCAGCTCGCACCTCATCGTTGGCGAGGCAGTTGAGGGCAAAGATCAAGACGCCCTGCCACCGTCAGCATGTAAGCGAAAAATTCATGAGTAAACAAACCGACAAAGAGCGGTAAATGCATATGAAAATATAACAAACAAATTTATGAATAAATTGATAAATGAATAAATAAATAAATAAATAAATAAATAAATAAATAAATAAATAAGTAAATAAATAAATAAATAGATAAATAGGTAAATAAATAGATATATATATATCTAGATTAATAAACAAATAGATAAATAAATAAATAAATAAAAAATAAAGTAATTAATAGACACGAAAACAGATAAATATATACAAAATAGCTAAACCAAACAAATGAATAAAACAGATGATAAATAAATGGATAAAAAACAACTAAACAGCCACATACAAACAATATATTGACAAGAGAATAATACTTAACAATTGAATAAATGAGAACGTGGAAAATGGATAAATAGATAAATGGATATTTAGATAAGAAAATGGACATAAATAAGAACAACTAAATAAGGGAATAAAAGATAAATAAAAACGTCATATGAAAATAATTTGAAAGGAGAATATATCAGTGCTTTAGATAAGATTTGTTAGAAAATGGCTATTGAATACAGAAAGGGAGAGATTGGGACGCATACACACATACACATACATGCACGCATACATAAATACATACATGATACATACATACAAACATACATACACATATACATACATGCATATATAAATACGTACATACATACATATATGTAGGCATGCGTGCATGCATACATACATATATGCATACATACAAGCATACATACATTCATATATTTGTTTTGCACACGTGAAAATAATTTGCAGAAATACCACTATGAAATAAGAAACTTAGTCCGAACGTTTTCGTCTATTTAAGACATTATCAAGGAATACAAAGTGACAGAGACATAGGTGTATATATATACATAAAGTAGAAGGGAACATGGTAAGGACACACAAGGTGCTTCATAAGCAGGTTGCGAAGTGTTTATATTTAAGGACATTTGATCATATGACGTTACATCACCCGGGCCTGGTAACACTTGGAGCATTTTTTAACATTTTCTTAATAATA
Source organism: Oratosquilla oratoria (assembly GCF_046742065.1). Taxonomy (NCBI): domain Eukaryota; kingdom Metazoa; phylum Arthropoda; class Malacostraca; order Stomatopoda; family Squillidae; genus Oratosquilla; species Oratosquilla oratoria. The sequence goes on from NC_134784.1 coordinate 31,036,898, forward strand.
AAATCATCAAGTTTATAGAAACCTAAACTTAAATCAATATTTTGATCGAATGTATGCTTAATATGACTGGATTCGATAATGTTTCTTTCTAATAAAGACGTACAAGAAATTATTTCCTTAGAATTATCCCAGTCATTAGAATTGTTGTGGTCTCTTACATGAACAAAAAGGCCACTGGACATTTGCCCACTCCTTACACTATACTTGTGTTGATTTATCCTTGTTTGTTAGTCTTTTGCCAGTTTGGCAAATATAAGATTTTTTATATTTAAGACATGGAATTGAGTAAACACAACCATCGTTTACTTCAGGTGAATTTCTAATTATTTTACTTTTTATAGTATTGTTGTTTTTGAAAACCAAGTTGATATTAAATTGTTTGAGAATATTGGGCAGTCCAACTAATTTCTCACCGTAAGGAAGAACCAGAAGATTCTTTTTATAAATACTTTTCTTTCACGTGAGGTGTTATGGAAATATTTGTAAGCCATTTTATGAGAAGTGTCTATTAAGTGTTTTAGATATTTCAACTCAGAAGCAATGTTATATATTTTCCTCAGCTCATCATCCAAAAATTCAGGGCTACATATCCTGTAAGCTCTAAGAAATATGGAACTAAACACAGAAAATTTTGTTTTTTGATGATGAGCCGAGTAAAAGTGGACATACGATGAGACATTAGTTGGTTTCCTATAAACGTCATACTTAAATTGTCTACCAATACGATGAATTAAAATATCCAAAAATGGTAATTTATCCTCTTTTTCTATTTCAAAAGTGAAATTAATTGAAGAGACCATATCATTTGTTTTTTCAGGGAAAGAATCTAAGTTGAGTTTAACCGGCCACAAGCACAAAATATCATCAACATATCTTTTCCACACAACTTGGTGGGGAAGAATCCTAGGTAGTAGGTTATGAAGTATCTTTAGTGTCCTCACCATGTTTCCTACTCCTTTTTGTATATATATTTGCACCTATGTCTCTGTCACTTTGTATTCCTTGGTAATGTCTTAAATAGACGAAAACGTCCGGACTAAGTTTCTTATTTCCCAGTGGTTTTTCTGCAAACATACATACATACACACATACATAACACTTATTCGACCTCACCTACACATCAGCAGGACGCCACGACCTGGGCCTAGTACTCACCTGGGAGGCGTTGAGGACGGTGAAGACGTAGGCGAAGAAGGGGTTCTCCTCCAAATACATGAAGCCGAAGACCCAAGTGATGCCAAGGAGGCAGTTCAGAGAAAAACAACCTTTAACCCACACTCTGCAGCACAAGAAATATTATACATAAATACATATACATATATATATATATATATATATATATATATATATATATATATATCCTACGATCATATTTCATGTATGGCAGATGTCCTCATGCAGAGTCGTCGTGTCAACAAATGCGTTTGGTTTATTCAGCGTTCATAAACAAATGGAAAACGGAAAAATAATAATTTCCCAGCGATCACCAAAACTACAACTTTTAGTTTATTTATTTATGTATTCATAAGTTAACTTCTACGTGCGTTCCAATCTTGGACTGAATGGAATTACTACGTCTTACTTAATTTTTTGCGGCAAAGATTTCTGACGGTTGGCTTGTAGGCCGGCGGCCGAGCACAGAATAGCGATTAGACTCACTGTGTTGAACTGTGGACGAAAGCAAAGTTTATACCCAGTGTTTCTTTGGCGATGGGGCTAAATAATTAGATAGATAACAAGTACTTAAAGAGCGAGTAACTATTTAAATAAGTGAAGAAATAAATAAAAAGGAAATGTTGGTTTAATTTGAGTCTCACACGCACTCTGATGACAAAAGTAAAGACAGAATCACGAAAAATAACCGACTTTATCTTTTGTTACCAAAATATCTTTTTTATCTGTATAGTAAACAAACCATCTTGTTGTAAATGGTACTTTCGTACTATACTCAAGATGTTGCGCAAAAAAAAAAAAAAAAAAAACATTGTCCATTCCTACAATACTAGAAAAAATAATGGAAGACTTCATCTACATTATTGGACAACCCCAACTAAAACGTCTTCAAATCTGGGAATTTTTTTTAATGGAATACTACTTAGACTTGAGTAGTTTTGTCAATTCCTCACTCCAATTGCATTCTCCACTTACCTTTCTTTCCATTTCAATTAATCAAAATAAAATTAAAAACTCACCACGATGACAAAAACGAGGGGTCCAGTGAAAGCCCAGATGAAACCGTTTTCTGTGGAGAGCCAGCAGCTACAGAGAACGTGTCGGTGATGAACAAATTGTTGACGATATGAAATAGAAAATGTGAACAACTGATGAAAATATCTACCAAAACAACAGTAAGAATTATTTTTCCTGGTATCACTCCAGAAAACTGTAATAATACCAAAATGAAATTGAACTTATCTTAGATATTTGATATATTTTTTTTCAATCAAAAGTGCCTTAGAATTGAAATGATAAAAGGTCTTGGTTCTTGGAAATCTATAATGCTCCATCAATACATGTTAACTCCCATGTGAACATACAGCCACTTTTACACTAATGACACCGTCAAAAGTCTACGGTAATTGTTCGCCATACTTCTTTAATTAAGAAAAGTTTTTAATTCAAATATTGCAAAATTAATATAATTCAAAATATTGCTGTTGAAATTATAAAAACAAATCTAATTAAATTGATGAGTTTTGTTGCATTTAGCTGATCAATTTTTCACAATAAAAGAAACGAA
>NC_134784.1:31042137-31054637 GCF_046742065.1 Oratosquilla oratoria
GAACTCGAGACCATGAAGTGGGGAGGAAGGAGGAAGGTGTATTAACTTCCCTCCGCCCATTTTTTTTTTTTTTTTTTTTTTTTTTTTTTTTAAGTCCCACCTTGTTGCACCTCATCTTAACATAAAGACCACCTGGAAGGAAGGTTCTACAGACCAGTAGGTGGGCAGGTGGTGAGCCTGAGAAGCGAAAGTGCAGGTGACGACCATCAGGAGATGCAGTCCTTCAATCAGCATCCACGTGACCGACGACAACACCAAATAGTGAATCAACATGGCGGCCACCAGACAACCGTCCTGCAAAGAGGAAACTGTCGTATATCAGGAATTTTTGTCTTTTTTTGATATTTTGGTCTAGTGGGATGCATAGAACAGCCTGGTGCACTCGCAATGGGAAAGAAAACTCCACATGATATATTTCTTCGTCGAAATTAATTTCGCTTGACCCAAATTTATCGGTCTTAGTGATAACATACTAATTATGACAATAACAGAAGTACAATGCGACGATATAAGCCTACTAATAAGTACAGTAATATTATATATTTATATTGTATTGATAATATAATTCATTAATAGTAAGAAACAAAAAAAAATATTTCTTGAGAGCAAACCTGTAAATAGCACTTCTTAATTCAAGGTATTGGAGATGATCACACGAATGTGTGTGTGTGTGTGTGTGTGTGTGTGTGTGTGTGTGTGTGTGTGTATTTACCTAGTTGTACCTAGTTGTATTTTACGGGAAGGGGAGCTATGCTCGTGAGGTCCCGTCTTCATATCTCATTTTATCTAAACTATTTTTAAATTCATGTATTGTTTTTGCACACACCACTTTCTCATCTAACTTGTTCCAACTGTCTATTGCTCTGTGAGGAAAGCTGTTCTTTTTCAAATCTCTTCTATAGTTGTCTTTTTTTATTTTCTTTCCGTGTCCTCTTGTATTTCTGTCATCCCATTTTATCAGATTCTCTCTATCAGTAATTTCTATGCCTTTCATGATTCTGTAAATAGCTATCAAATCTCCTCTCTCTCTTCTTTGCTCTAGTGTCTGTAGTTTAAGTTTTTGTAGTCTCTCTTCATATGATAGTTTTGAGAGTGTTGGTGCCAGTTTAGTAATTGCTCTTTGTATTCTTTCAAGTTTTTTTATACATTTTTTTGTACTTGGTGACCATATCGTTGCTGCATATTCCAATCTTGGTCTTATCAGGGTGATTAGGATTTTCCTCACCATTTCTTCATCCAGGTATGTAAATGCCACTTTGATTGTTCTTATTAAATTATAAGTTTCTCCAAAAATCTTATTTATATGTTTCTCAGGTGACATATTATTCATAACAATGACTCCCAGGTCCCTCTCATTTTCTACTCTTTTTATTCCTTCTTCTCCCAAATTATATGATCCTGTTATTCTGTTTTTGCTTTTTCCAAATTCCATTATACTACACTTTTTTGTATTGAACTCCATCTCCCACTTCCTACTCCATTCTTGTACTTTATTTAGATCTCTCTGTAGTGATTCACAATCCTCTTCAGTTTTCACTCTTTTCAGTAATTTTGCATCATCTGCAAAGAAGCTGATATAGCTTTCAATTCCTTCATCCATATCATTAATATATATAGCAAACATTATTGGGGCCAGAACTGTTCCCTGCGGGACACCGCTTATTACTTCATTCCATTTTGAGTGCTGATCTCTTATCACTACTCTCATTTTTCTTTCTTGCAAAAAGTCTTCCATCCAATTTAGCAATTTACCTTGTATTCCTCCTTCATATTCTAATTTCTTAAGCAACTTCTTATGTGGTACTTTGTCAAAAGCTTTTTTTAGGTCTAGAAATGCACAATCAGCCCATCCATCTCTTTCTTGTATTATATCTATTAGTCTTGAATAGAAACATATTAAATTGGTGACGCATGATCGTCCTTGTCTGAATCCAAATTGCCTTGGATTTAGTACGTTGTTTTTTTCCAAGTATTTTACCCATCTACTTTTGATAATTCTTTCACATATTTTTGCTATTGTACTTGTTAGAGAGACTGGTCTATAGTTGGTAGGTTCTTCTTTATTTCCTCCTTTATATATAGGTACTATATTTGCTTTTTTCCAATCTTCTGGAACTTTTCCTTCTTTTAAGGAACTGCTTATTATGCTATGTATTTTGTCTGCCAGTTCATTCCTACATTCTTTCAGAATCCAGTTTGCTATTTCATCTGGCCCATGCGATTTTCTGACATCAAAATTACCCAAGTGTGTCAATATTTCATTCTTCGTTACTTCTATTTCTTCCATAGGGGGGACTTTTTCCTTCCACTCAATCTCTTCAGGTTGTATATTTTCCCTTGTAAACACTGATTTAAAATGTTTGTTCATAATTTCTGCCATTTCCATTTCCTCAGTGTATTCAACTCCTCCTTGTCTTAATTTCTCCAAGTCTTGTTTGTTTTTCAGTTTATTGTTTACAAATCTGTAGAATAGTTTTGGTTGATCTTTACACTTTTCTATAACATCTTTTTCATATTTTCTTTTTTCCTCTCTGCACTTTTGTACATATTCATTTCTATAACCAGTATATATTTTCCATTTTTCAGGTCTTCTGTCTTTTTTCCATCCGGTCCAGGCTTTGTCTCTTTTGTCTTTTAACTCCCTACAACTTTTGTTGTACCAGCATTTTACATATTCTTTTTCTTGTTTTTGTCTTGGGACATACTTTTCCACTCCTTCTTTGTAAATTTTTGTCAAAATATTCCATTTCTCTTCCACTGATGTTTCTTCTTTGTATATTTCTTCCCAGTTTTCTTGTTGGAAGAATTCTCTTATTTTATCAAAGTTTGTTTTTTCATACATCATTCTTCCTTTTCTATATTGTTCATTTCTGTTGATATATTTTTCTTCATTAAGTTCCAGTTCAATCAATATGTGGTCACTTTTACCTATTGGTGTTTTATATTCAATCTTGTCCACTATTCTAGGTTCAGATGTAATTATTAAGTCTAGCCTCGATGGTTCTTCTTCATTTCTATACCTAGTGTTCTCTTGTATCCATTGTGTCATTGAATGGTCAGTAATCATCTCAAGTAGAGCATTTCCCCATGAGTCATCACCACTCTTTACTGTCATTTCTTCCCAGCAGATTTCTTTGCAATTAAAGTCGCCCATCATAACTATTCTTCCTCCGTCTTCCATTATTTTAGTTAATGCTATCTTTGTGTCCTCTAACATACTTTTATGTTCACTCTCCTCCCATGAGGCTGTTTTCGGAGGCACATAATTGATCACAAATTTTCTGCTCTTCTTATCTCGGTCTTCCACTTCTATCATAATCATCTCTACTGTATTCTTTCCATATATGACACCTTTCACGTTTATATCCTTCTTTGTCAGGAACATAACTCCACCCCCTTGTTTTTTCTCTCTGTTTCTAATCCAATAATTGTATGTATCATGTCCTACACTGTTGGGTGGTAGTGGGCCTTTTAATTTTGTTTCTACAATTCCCATTATGTCCGGTTCTTTTTCTTTCAAATAATCATTCAGTTCATTCAATCCTGTTATCAATCCATCTATATTTGTGTAAGACACTCTTAGTTTTCTGCCACTTCCATTGTGTTCTCTGTTTCCCTTATGTTTTTCTTTAGTATGTCGAACTGCTTTATTTTCATGTTCACTACTCTCCAATAGAATCTCTCTTTCTCTGACTCCGTTCTTTCCTCGTTTTTTGCCTTAGCTTCAATTCTTTTCTGCTTTTCTGCCTCTCTTTCCTCCTTATTCATTTCTCTTTTTATCCATACCTTTTTATATTGATCATTTGTTGCTAGTTTCCCTGTCTTGGATAGAATTTTCTCTGCCGTTGTTTGTGACCTGAATTTAATCTTAATTGGTCTGGTCTTATCTGTACTATATTTTCCGAGTCTGAATTTTTCCTCAATTTCCTTTATAATTTCTGGTTCATCTTCCTGGACTAATTTTAATAAACTGCTTACCCTTTCATTTTCCTCCTTGATTCTTGCGGTTCTATCTGGGTTATGTTTCTCTTCCATTCCTAATATAATTATACATTTCTTTTTGTCAGCTAATTCTCTTACTATATTCTCCTTCTGTCTCATCACTTTAATAACTGAGTCTTCATTATGTTCTTTCAATTGCTGTTTGACTATGTCAGTGAATGAAACCTTATTCCCTTCTTGAGTTATTCTCCAATTTTTAGCTTCTGTAGCTATTTTCTCACTGTTTTCATTACTATTCTTCTTCAATTTCTCATTCTCCTCCTTTACATTTCCTAACTGTCTTTTTAGGTCCTCTACTTCTTCAGTTAAGTTTCTGTTAGCCTTCTCTAGTTGTTCCAATCTTTCAATTCTCTGGAAAATGGAGTCTACATTACCTAACTTACGTTCCAAGTCCTCGATCACCTTATCAACTCTCTCCTCTAGTCTTATCAGTCGGGGGGGGGGTTGTGTCCCCCCCACCCTCTTTAAATCCCTGGAACATATTCTCGTCACTTTCTACTGTATTTCTCCTCTCTATACTTCTAATCTTTACATTTTTATTTGCCATTTCGTCATCCGGTGGTCGTTTCATGTTGACCTTACGCCCGTCTGCCTGGGCCAAGTCCTCCACATCCTCATTTCCTTCCATTTCCCCAGCAATCCCTCCCCTTCTCCTCTTTTCCTACTTACCTACTGCCTCACGAGCAATTTCCCCCCCCCTGCAAATACAAAAAGGCACTTCTCTTTGCGTTGGTATCCACAATCTGCACTTTTCTTCAGAGCGTTCGTCAAGCCGTCCGTTCGTTGAAAGTGTGTGTGTGTGTGTGTGTGTGTGTGTGTGTGTGTGTGTGTGTGTGTGTGTGTGTGTGTGTGTGTGTGTGTGTGTGTGTGTGTGTGTGTGTATTTACCTAGTTGTATTTTACGGGACGAGAGCTATGCTCGTAGTGACCCGTCTTCATATCTCTCCGCATTCAGTATATTCTTAAAATCTTGTATGGTTTTGGCACTCACTGTTTCTCAGTTTAGTTTGTTCTAGACATCAATCACTCTATGTGGGAAGCTATTTTTTTCAAGTCTCTTCTGCAACTGTCCTTCTCTAGCTTCTTTTCGTGTCTTCTTGTTTCTCTTCTGTCCCATTTTAGTAAGTCGTCTCTATCAGGAATTTCCATCCCTTTCATAATTCTGTAAATGGTCAACAAATCACCTCTTTCCCTTTTCTGCTCCAGTGTTGATGGATGTAATTTCTCCCATCTTTGTTCGTACGTCAAATATGATAGTATAGGTGCCATTTTTGTTGCTGATCTTTGCATTCTTTCTAATTCTCATGTTTTTTTTTTTTTGTGTTAGATGCCCATAGTGTTACAGCATACTCTAGTTTAGGTCTTATTAGTGTAACCACTATTTTCTTTACCATTTCTTCATCTATGTAGTCGAAGGCCACTTTCATTGATCTTAATAAGTTAAAAGTCTCTCCAAATAATTTATTGACGTGTTCATCAGGTGTCAAGTCACTTGAAATAATCACTCCCAGGTCCCTTTCTGAGTCGACTTTTTTGACTTCCTTGTTACCAATTTTATATTGACCCGATATTCTATTTTTGCTTTTTCCAAATTCCATTATACTACATTTCTTAATGTTAAAGTTCATTTTACACCTCTGACTTCATTCCCGTATTTTGTCCAGGTCTTCTTGTAGCGATCTGCAATCTTCTTCTGTCCTTACTGTCCTGAGTAATTTGGCATCGTCAGCAAAGAAGTTTATGTAACACTTCACTCCCTTATCCATATCATTTATATATATGGCAAACATTAAAGGAGCTAATACAGAGCCTTGCGGGACGCCATTTATCACATCTTCCCAGTTCGAATTTTTGTCTCTAAGTACCACTTTCATTTTTCTCCCAGTTAAGAAATCCTTCATCCATTCCAGTAGCTTATCTTGTATTCCTCCTATTATTTCAGTTTTTCTTATTAACTTTATATCTGGTACTTTGTCAAAGGCCTTCTGCAAATCCAAGAAAGCGTAATCTGCCTAGCCATCTCTTTCTTGTATTATCTCAATTAATCTCGAGTAAAAGCATATTAAGTTTGTGGTACACGATCTTCTACTTCCAAAGCCAAATTGTTTAGTTTAATATTTTATTCTCTTCCAAGTGTTTGATCCATTTGTTTATGATCACTTTTTCGTATATTTTTGCCACTGTGCTTGTAAGGGATACCGGTCTAAAGTTTGTAGGATCTTCTTTGTTTCCTCCTTTATATATTGGTACTATGTTTGCATCTTTCCAATCTTGCGGTACCTTTCCTTCTTTGAGTGAAAAGTCTATTATCTTGTATAATTTGTCCGTCAGTTCGTCTATACACTCTTTCAGTATTCAATTTGCAATTCCATCCGGTCCATACGATTTCCTAACATCTAGGTTTTTTTTATTTGGTCTCTTATTTCTTTCTGTGTTACCTTTATTTCTTTCATTTTAGGGGGTCTTTCTTGTTGTCCATCTTCCCAAATTTGTGAGCTCTCAATTGTAAAAACAGACCTGAAATGTCTGATCATAACTTCTGCCATTTCTGTGTCGTCTATATATTCTTTATCTCCTTCACGCAGTTTTACAATTTCGTGTTTGTCTTTTAACTTATCATTTACATATCTGTAAAAGAGTTTAGGTTGATCCTTACATTTGTCTATAATATCTTTTTCATAGTTTCTTTTTCTTTCCTGCGTATATTCACATATTCTTTCCTAAGTTTTATGTATGTTTGCCATTTGGAAGTTTTTGTCTCTTTTTCCATCTTTTCCAGGCTATATCTCTTCTGTCTTTAGCCTCACTGCACCTTTTGTTATACCAGCACTTAATATAAATCTCCTTTTGCTTCTTCTTTGGTACATATTTATCAATTCTTTCCTTGTACTTTTCTTTGAATATGTTTCATTTGTCTTCCATCTTTGTTTCCTCCTCGGAGAATTTATCCCAATTTGTGTTTTGGATTTTTTTTCTTAGCTTTACAAAATCTGTTTTGTTGTACATTAATCTTCCTTCTCTATGTTTATCATTCCTTCTCACATCGTTTTGTTCTTTTAATTCAAACTCTATTAGTACATGGTCACTCTTTCCAATTGGTGTTTTATACTCCATTTTGTTCACGATATCCGGTTCAGAAGTTAATATTAAGCCTAGTTTCAACGGTTCCTCATTGTTTCTATATCTAGTATTTTTCTTAACCGATTGTGTTAAGGTATATTCGATGATCATATCCAGCAGAATGTTGCCCCAAAGTTCTTCTCCCCTTTTATTATAATTTCTTCCCAGATTATATCCTTTGCATTAAAATCACCCATAATTACTATGATACTACCCTCTTTCAGTAAATCATTTATCACATTCATTGTGTCTTCCAGTAATTTAGAATGATCACTATCAGACCAAGCCTGTGTTTTTGGTGGCACATATACTGCTACAAATTTTCTACTTTTCATATTTTTATTCAAAACTTTAATCATCATTAATTCCACATTATATTTGCATTATATTTCACCAAAGACGAGGAGGTTTTGAAATTTAAAGTGGTTAATTCCAAGTTACCTTATTTTTATGGCATTCCAAAATTGCATAAAACTGATATCCCCCTCAGACCTATCATCTCCAACCGGGGATCTTGCACCAGCAAGCTTTCCAAATGGCTAGCAAACCTTTCATCCTCGTTTGTTGGTACTTTTTCCGATTCCCATTTAAAACACTCTGGATTTTATCACAAAATTAAAACAAGTGAATATTTCTAATAGTAAAATGCTTAGTCTGGATGTGATTTCTCTTTTTACACATGTTTGTGTTGACGTCCTATCTTCCCTGGAAACCAAACTACAACCATTTCAGGACAAATTCCCACTCCCCGTTACAAAAATTGTTGCGCTTATTCGCCTTTGTGTTACTTCAAATGTTTTTTCCTTTCAGAATTCTTTTTTTAGACAAAAATTTGGTTGTAGCATGGGAATCTCTCTCCTGTACTGGTCAATCTGTATATGGAATACTTTGAGTCTGTTCGTCTTCCAATCATTAAACCCCCTGTCACGTGGGTCACGTGACGAAGCTTGGAGGGCTGTCGGCGCGGACGTTTCGTCCCCCGCTGACCACGTGATTCGGCTCGAGATGAAGGCTTGGAGCTGGTTAGCCAGCGCACCTGACCGGCCGAAGGAATGTGACCGTGAGGTCATAGGTAACTGCCAGGGCTACCAACTGGCCCAAGTACGAGGTCTCTGTATCTTTTTGTCCCCAGATCCGGAGGAAGGAGACATCGGTTTTTTTATATACAGTACAATTGCATACACACACGCACAGGCACATTCGACATTTTTATGTTATGCCGTATTGGCCACAGTAGCCACAGCAACTCGATGTTGAAAAGGAGTTTTCCCTCAAGGAAAAAGAAAGATCCTGAGGTTTTTCGCTCATACCGCAAGATCGAGGTAGCAAGGCTAAATAATTTAGGCACACTTTTCAACTCGCGACCCGCGTCGCGAGTTGTTTCCGTCATTGGAAGAATGTCACGTGGGTCACGTGACGAAGCTTGGAGGGCTGTCGGCGCGGACGTTTCGTCCCCCGCTGACCACGTGATTCGGCTCGAGATGAAGGCTTGGAGCTGGTCAGCCAGCGCGCCTGACCGGCCGAAGGAATGTGACCATGAGGTCATAGGTAGCTGCCAGGGCTACCAACTGGCCCAAGTACGAGGTCACCGCTGCCGCTACGCGCATGCGCAGATCGCCACCACCCACTCTCCCTCACCCTCCCGGATGTATAAGAGAGAAGGACATGGAGATGAAGGGAAGACTTCACGGCCGCTCGCCGTTAAGGGCGGACACCCCCCCCCCCTCCCTCTCCCAGTTCTATAGAGGGAGGGCACCGCCTGAAGGAGATCACGAGAAGGAGATCGTCGGGAGCAGGAGACCAAGGAGGAGACGTGCGCCCGTCCAAGGAGGACACAGGGGACTCGTCTGGAGGAATCGACGCTCGAGGAGATGTCTTCCTCGCGCCTGCACCTAGGAAGAGATTAGTGCGAGGAGACGTGCGCCCTTCCAAGGAGGACACAGGGGACTCGTCTGGAGGAATCGACACTCGAGGAGAATCCATCCTCGCGCCTGCAGAGCCGAGGAGTGGTTTGTGTATCCATTTGTTCTTCTTATATATTGCATAATTGGTAGATAGTAGCGTTATATATCACACTGGTGATATTTCTTATTTTATGTGTTCTGATAGATTAGTGCTCTGTGTTGATCGACAATAAAAACGCGTGTTGGTGTTGCCTTGGCGTTTCTTTCTCTCACGTCCAAATTCTCAATAATACCGAGTATAAACCTTTATTTGTACCCCCCCTAACACCCCCAGACATGGTTTGGTCTAGATACGTGGATGACATTTTTACGCTTTGGGATGAAAATTGGGGTTCATTTGATAACTTTTTTGCTCATTTAAATTCTTTAGCCTCCAACATTAAGTTTAAAGTTGAATGGGAAGAACAAGGTAAGCTACCCTTTTTAGATGTTCTTATTGTTCGTGACGGGGATAAGCTTGCTTTTACCGTCTATAGAAAAGAGACCCATTCTGGTAGTTATCTCCATTTCTTCAGCAGTCACCCAGACAAAGTAAAAAGTAGCGTCGCCTCAGGATTATTTCTTCGAGCTCTAAGAATTTGCAGCCCCCAGTTTCTTGAAGGAGAATTAAATATAATCAAATCTCAACTTAGTAAATTAACTTACCCGGATTGGTTCTTGGTCAAAGCCCTCAGCCGAACGAGATGCAATTTTTTCAACACCACCCCATTTCCTCTAAATTTTCATTGGACAAGAGCTCCTTAGTCATTTCCTTTTCTGATTCATTTATTCCTTCGACCAAATTTCTTCCCAAAGACAAATTAAATTTAACTAATTCTTACCCTAACACCTTTAATAAAAAAGTTGTAAATGTCCACCAAAGGTTGAAAGAAGAACATAGTCAAGGGATTTATTCGATTCCGTGTAAAGGTTGTGACTGGGAGGGATTTGGACACTAGGATGATCGAGCATAAACGTTCCATCAAATATGGACAAGAAAGCTCAGCTGTGTTCCAACATGTTAAACAATTTAATCATTGTTTAGATTTGGACAAAGCTGAGCTTATTCCAGATGTGAGTTCAAGAGAAAAATGGTAGAATCAACTATAATTGAATACCAGCCCAATATGATCATTTCAAAGGGGCAATGGCCCCCGGATATAATTTCAGGACTTTTCATCACCAGCCTATTAAAAAGACATTTGCCTCCTGACCCCACATACGGAGTGAGCCGAGGGTAGAGACCTCTCCCAATGTTCCCCTTTGTCATGTCAAGGGTGCTACTTATGTAGCACTCACTATTCCATTTTTGTATCTACTGAAGAGGATTGCAGTTTGTAGTTGAAGTATATAGATTCCCGGTCTCCAGTCTTTTTTACTCCAACAGGGGTTTTCATGTGATAGACAAATGTGTGATTACATTTTTCACCTGTAATATTTGCCTTCATTTATCTTTGTCACATTTAAACCCTTTTTGGTCAATATCATGACACATCCTCCCTGTTTGTCTGTTCTATTTTTCACCCAGTGGTTGTATAGACCTTGTCCCACCATACTTGTTGATAGAGAGTCTTTCAGTTTTGTCTCCACAATTCCCATAATGTCAGATTTATCTATTTCCAGATAGTCGTTTAGTTAATTAATTTCAGAGATCATACCGTCGATATTTGTATATGCCACTTTTAGTTTCATATTTTCTTCTTTTTTAGTTTTAAGTTTCCACTTTTCTGATGTACCATTTTTTCAGTCTCAGGTCCAGTACTCTCTCTCTCTCTCTCTCTCTCTCTCTCTCAAAAAAAAAAAAAAAAAAAAAAAATCCTGTCTCTGTTCTTTTCTCATTTCTATCGTCGTCTTCAATTCTGAAAGTCTTGTCTTTCTCTCTTTCCTCATCACTCATTTCCTTTTCTATCCATATATGTTTGAATTTCTCGCTGTTTGCTAATTTAACCGCTTTCGATAGTATCTCCTCGGCTATCATTTGAGTTCTTAGTTTTATTTTCAGAGGTCTATGTTTTTTTTTTTCAATATTTGCCTATCCTGTGAATCTCGTCAATTTCTTTGTCAACATTTTGCTCTTCGTCCTGATTTTATTTCAAAATTTCCTTAGCTATTTACTTTTACTCCTTTTCTCTCTGGTATTTATACACATCATGTTTTCTCGGATACCATGCACCACAATGCATTTAACTTTGTCAACTGTATGTCTCACCCAATTTTCCTTTTCTTTAATTACTTTCATAACTGTTTCTTTTGTATTTTCCTCCATCTGCTTTTGTACTATTTCTCTAAAGGATATTATTTTTATTTTCCTGTTCTTGCTTCCATTGATTTTTTTATTTCAATGAGTTCTGTTTCTTTAATTGACTCTTCCACCTATCCGGTCACTACCTGTAATTGCTCTTTGACCTCCTTTTTCAGCTTTTCATTTTTATTTTTGTCTTTATTTTCCATTCTTTCGCTTTCTCTTTTGAGCATACCAATTTCGCTCTTTAGGTCACTTAATTCTCTAATCGTTTGCTCGTTATTCTTGCGCAAAGTAATCTATTCCCTAAGTACAGCTCGGTAGTCCAATTTTAAATCTGACTTCTTCTAATAATTCGTTTACTTCGCGATTTCTTAATGCATTGCTATATCTAACTTCTCTATCTATATCTAAGCCTTTACCTATTTCTCCTGGATTTCTTTGAAAACCTGAAAAACTGTTGTTCTCCCACCTTTGGTTTATCCTTGGTGTGTCAATTAAACATATTTTCTTGGGAATTACATCTCTCGGCGATTCTACCTTACTTATATCCAGGCCTCTCTTCGTTGGTTCTTTTAATATATATATATTTTTTCTATTTCTTTCTCCATTGTACCAACTATACTTATTTCAAGAGCTGGATTTTACCTTATCGGTCACACTAGAAACATATCCTACACATCCCGCACAATAACAACAATTTGTTTTCTGCGTGTCGGCGTGCGTGAGTGCGTGTGTGTGCACATGCGTCTGTGTGTTATGCAAGCTGTTTCTATATCGAAAAATGTATCTTTATGACACACACACACACACACACACACACACACACACACACACACACACACACACACACACACACACACACACACACACACACACACACACACACACACACACACACACACACACACATACAGAGAGAGAGAGAGAGAGAGAGAGAGAGAGAGAGAGTCTTATCCGGAGTGACTTGACACTGGCTATGGGCCGATGGAGACTGACCTCGGACAGACTGAGAACGGTCGGGTCGAGGAAGAGGAGCAAGAAGTGACTGAGGTCCAGACTCGGCACATGTAGCGCGTGGTCTTGGACTTGACGCTCAACACTCCTCCCCTGTGAAGGCGCAGCAACACACATATATAAATATATATATATATATATATATATATCTATATATATATATAAATATATATATAT
>NC_134784.1:31067137-31084637 GCF_046742065.1 Oratosquilla oratoria
TTGAGAACCACCAACTTGGAAGTAGTGTGCCAGACAAGCAGGACGATAAAAGACATCACGAAGACGAAAATACACAACAACCAAACACCGGGCACCAAAGCCGGTGTTTATCGTATTCCGTGTTCAGGATGTGATAAAGTTTACATCGGAGAAACGTCACGCGACCTGAATACACGAATACGTGAACACCGTTACGACGTCTGGCATGATGTCACCACGAATGCATGTGTGACACATAGAAACAAGGAAAACCATCTTATGGACTGGAAGAATGCAGAGCTGCTGATACGAGAACCAGACAAAATCCGCAGGAAGTGTTTAGAAGCAGCGATCATACAAGGAACGAACACTATTGAACAAAACAGGGGCACGTTTAACATCTCGCCCCACATAATTCCCCTGATACCCATGGCCAGCAAATTTTTTTTAAATATTTAAACCACCATTTGTGAACATTTCGCCTACGGACGTTTGGGCCATTATTCTCAACCTTTCCAAGTATTGCATCCCCCCCCCTTCTCCTCCTCTTCTTCTCCTCCTCTCCTCCCCCTCCTCCTCCTCCTCCTCCTCTTCCTTCCCCCCTTCTTCTTTTCTCTCCCCGTTCCCTCCTTTCTCCTTATTTAATCTCAAGCATATGTATCTCAACTTGTACCTGAAAAAGCTGTAATAAGCGAAACGTCGTATAAATAAAGGCTCCGTCCTCATATGGTCTTTATTACTTCACTGTGTTTACCACCTGGTTAGAGGTTTGATACCTGATAGTTAAAATTTATCATATATTTGATTTTATATGTAAGATAATATTCTCTAAGTATACTCCTCCTGTAGTCAATAAGATACCTACCTATCTATCTGTCACTCTATCTATCTATCTGTCTATCTATCTATTTATCTATCTGTCTGTCTATCTGTCTGTCTATCCCTCTATATGTGGTACTTACCTCATTCACTTGATCCCAGAGGTCAGTATTAAGGAGGACACTGTCAACAATCTTGACGACCGTCTCAGTGTAGTCCTTGACAAGTGCTACCTTCGAACTCCCGTCAACCTCAGCCTCGACCTGCTGCTCCTCTAGGAGTGTCAGGTTGTGGAGGACTGTGGGGAGTCTTTCCAGGTCGTCTGGAGTGATACTCGAACCAGCATCGGTGTGCAGGAGAACGTCGTTTGCAATGTCGTTAGCCGGCGTGGTTCCTTCCTCGATCTGGGTTGAACAAGGGGAAGAAAATCATTTGGTGACACAGAGAGAATCTTAATCCCTCTACTGCAGCGATTAAAGCCCAAAGGGATTTAAATCGAGCTGAAGGGGATGTTAATTAGCAACTCCCTCACAATGCTGATGATAATAGAGACCCTATTCTGCCGCTAAATCCAAGTGGTTTTATTCAGTTTATTGTATAACCTCATGTTCATGTGGTTTGAAACAAAGAATAAACACGCAAACACACACACATACATACATACATATGAATAAATGAATATATATATATATATATATATATATATATATGTATATGTATGTACATTACGTATATATGTATGAGTATATGTGAAGATCTTCCTCACCAAACTCTCGACTTCGTTCACCCAAAGATGGACACAGGTGTCGTTGACGACGCTGACACGGGGCGGAGGTCCTCCTTCGCAGGCGATGACGACCACGCCAGCGAAGCCCTCAGGACAGGACGTCTCCTGAAGGAGCCCCGGGCACAAGACGTCCTGCGGGAACCGGGAAGGAACTTAAGGGATTTGCTTCAGGGGATTTCCTTCAGGTGAAGGGGCACTGTAGATGACACACTTCTCCCCTTCCTCTGTTCCGGGCGAAAGGCGATTTCATGCATCATGCAGTGTGTGTGTGTGTGTGTGTGTGTGTGTGTGTGTGTGTGTGTGTGTGTGTGTGTGTGTGTGTGTGTGTGTGTGTGTGTGTGTGTGTGTGTGTGTGTGTGTGTGTGTGTGTGTGTGTGTGTGTGTGTGTGTGTGTGTGTGTGTGTGTGTGTGTGTGTGTGCATATTCACTTAGATAACACCTCACACTGGGCAATGAAAACTTTTTTCGAGACTTTTTTCAATCTTCTACATTATACTGCGTTATTCAATAGAATTTATGTTCATAAAAACCTTTTTACCATATATACGAATACACACACACACACACACACACACACACACACACACACACACGCACGCACCCACACACACATACATATATGAGTTTATTACGAGAGAGAGAGAGAGAGAGAGAGAGAGAGAGAGAGAGAGAGAGAGAGAGAGAGAGAGAGAGAGAGAGAGAGAGAGAGAGAGAGAGAGAGAGAGAGAGAGAGAGAGAGAGAGAGAGAGAGAGAGAGAGAGAGAGAGAGAGAGAGAGAGAGAGAGAGAGAGAGAGAGAGAGAGAGAGAGAGAGAGAGAGAGAGAGCTTACCTGCTCTGTTATCTTGCCTCCATCGTGGGAAGGGCTGAGGCAGCAGTCTGGCGAGATAGAAGATAATCTCGTTCATTATAAGTTTCATTATTAATCATACATGTCCAAGCATGGAAGATGCTAGCTCTGTTATCGATACATTTATTTGTTTGTTTTATTGGCGTTGTAAGGCGAACGAAATCACCCAACAGCAGCCAGAAACTATACAATTGTTGTCCGTTACAGGAATGTCTGGCCAGTTAACAATCAGTTCAATGTAAAAACTACTGTTGCCAGATTTCGGGCTGTATTGATGAGGTATCAAAAGGTAAATACATAAATTGATAGAAACAAGAAGAAATAAGAATACAAATAAATGGACAAGTAAATAAATAGATTGATAAATCGGTATATAGATAAATAGATAATGAATGGATAGAAAAGTAAATAAATACCTAAGTTAACTGGATAAATAAATACATAAGTAAACAAGATAATTGATAATTGAATAAACAATATATAGATAAGTGAACAGATATAAATATGAATGATTAAACAAATGAATAAGTAGATACACACATAAAATACTTTGATGAATAAATTAACAAATAAAGAAAGAATTAAAGAGGTACATAAATAGATACAACAGAATAGATAAATACAGTAAAAAAAGATAGAATCAAGTACATACATATACCCCAAGCTTTTCCCCCTTACACGGGGGGTAGCCAAAAAGAAAAAGGCATAGAAAACACTCCCACCCATTTCATTTCCCATATATTCCACTCCCCTCCACCCTCCTCCCTTCCTCCTATCTTGGCACCTCCTGGATGACGGGTCATCCCTGCATCCTGTCCACTGCCCTGGGTCAGAAGCAGTGTCGCAAGACACAGCACATCCACAGCAAGGCCACCTCATAAATTCGGCGACCCCTTGTACATCTCATCACCTTACTTTTGCCCACATTTATCTTCAGTTTCCTTCTTTCACACACCTTCTCAAACTGTCACTAACTTCCTCAATTCCTCCTCTGATCCTGCTACAAGCGCAGTGTCGTCAGCAAACAACAGCTGGCTCTCCTCTCAGTAAATAAAGTAAATGAAATAATAAGTAAGAATTAGCAATAAGTAAATGAGGTACCCACAGATCATACCTGGAGGAACAGTGAAAGGCGTTGTAGTCGCCAATGTCGACGATGTGGACGACAACGTGGATGAAGACAAGGTCGTAGACTCCGTGGTTGGTGTTGTCGTCTCCGTCGTTGTCGTCTCCGTTGTTGTCGTCGTCGTCGTGGACGGAGTTGTCGTTGAAGTTGTCGATGCTATGGTCGTTGTTGACGTTGTGCTTGGAACCGTGGTAGGTGTCGTCTTTGAGGTTGTGGGCGAGACTGAAGAATCGATTGTCTCGCACATGCCGTGACCGATGGACCTCAGAGCCTCGCCCGTGGCATCGAGCTTCAGGAGACCCCAGCGACGGTAGGTGTTTCCTTCTGAAAAGGGGAAGAGGAGGAGGAGTAGAAGGAGGAGAAGGAGGAGGAAGAGGAGGGGCGGAGGAAGAGAAGGAAGATAAGGAGGAGGAGGAGAAGGACATGGAAGAGAAAATAGAGGACAGGAATATGCAGGAGCAGAAGAAGGATCAGGAGGAGAAGATGAGAGAAGTTGAGATGAAAAAGGTATAAGAGGAGGAGAGAGAAGAAGAAGAAAAGGAGGAGGAAGACGAGGAGGAAGATGGTAGGAGTAGGAGGAGGGGGAGGTGAAAGAGGAAAATGAGATGAAAAAGACGGGAGGAAAAATTGGAGGTAGAGGTGGTGATATATAAGAATGGAATTTGTTAGTAGACAAGAGATATATATTCAATAGGATGTTCAAGGGGGGCACAAACACACACACACACACAGACGATGCAAAACTACTAAAGAAAGTAAACACAAAAAAAGACTGTGAAACACTACAGAGAGATCTGGACAGTCTGGGAATGGAGCCAAAAGTGGGAAGTGAACTTCAACATCAAGAAATGTAGTATAATAGAGTTTGGAAAAAATAAGAAAGAAAATCAAACAAACTACGGAGCTGCCTAGTGTAGGCCTTATGGTCTTTTGCAGTCTCCTTTATTTCTTATGTTCTTATGTTCTTATGAAATTGGTACAAAGGAAGTAAAAAAAGTTAGCTCCGAAAAGGACCTAGGAGTGATTAATTATCAATAAAGACATGTCACCAGACAAGTATATAAACAAAATAGTCGGAGAAACCTACAATTTACTATGAACCAGTGTCTGCAGATTTCGAGGTCTCTTACCTCTTCTTCTTGTGAACATATAGTCCAAGATGATTAAAATATTCACTATTACCACCCAGCTGAAGATGAGACCACGAAATCCCCAGATACTGGTTCCCAGATGAATATCGGAAACTTCTGTTCCACATTGAACAATGAGGAAAGAAAAAAAGGTCTTCCGCAATTTTGAGCGATCAGCTACACAGATCGTCAGAACGTCAGCGGCTATTCAGTTTAACAAGAATTGTATCAGAGAGAAGATTACCCCAAGAATTTACTATTGATAAAGGTAGCTTTTGATTACCTGGACGAAGTAATGGTAAAAAAAAAATAGTCACACTGATAAGACCAAGATTGGAGTACGCTGTGACACTATGGGCACCCAGCACAAAAAAGAATATAAAGAAACTAGAGCAACGACAAAGATGGCCCCAAATCTTTCAAAATTGACATACGAACAAAGATTGTCTAAACTGAAACCACCAACTCTGGAACAAAGAAGAGAAAGAGGAGATCTATTGGCCATTTACAGAATCATTAAAGGCACGGAAGTCCTTGACAGGGAAGACTTATTAAAGTGTGATAAAAGAAAAACAAGAGAACATGAAAAGAAACTCAAAAAGGATAGTTATGGGAGAGATCTGAAAAAAAGATAGTTTTCCACACAGAGTGGTGGGTGTCTGGAACAAATTGGACGAAACAATAGTGTGTGCAAAAACCATACAAGAATTTAAGAACAAACTAGATGCTGAGAGATACAAAGACGGGTCACTACAAGCATAGCTCCCCTTCCCGTATAATACAACTAGGTAAATACACACACACACACACACACACACACACACACACACACACACACACACACACACACACACACACACACACACACACACACACACACACACACACACACACACACACACACACACACACACAATCCACAATAACTGAAACACGTAACAGGACTTGCAAATTGGAAGGTAAAGACAATTCTGAGAACATTTGTCTAAGAGAATATATATAATAGGAAGAGAGGACATGACCAAAGGAACTTGTTAAAGAAGTTAAGAAACAAAATGACGGAACAGAGGACGGAATATTATTATTGAATGATACGCCAGAAATTGATGGATTAGCATCTAGAAAGTATCTAACCAAGGGCAGGGAAGAGAAAAGGAAATCTAATTAAAGAGCTCGAAAGTGGTATGTACCTCGATATTGCCTAAATTAAAGCTAAATGATTATTTGAAAGAAAAAGAACCAGATGTGATGTGTCTTGTCGAGCCTAAATTAGATAAAAACTTAAATATAATTCTCGGTTGTGGTAAATACAGTATGCATTTATGCATGTATGTATGTATGTATGTATGTATGTATGTATGTATGTATGTATGCATGTATGCATGTATGTATGTATACATGTATGTATGTATTTATGTGTGTACGTATCCATTTATGTATGTATGTATGTATGTATGTATGTATGTATGTATGTATGTATGTATGTATGTATGTATGTATGTATGTATATATGTATGTATGTATGTATGTATGTATGTATGTATGTATGTATGTATGTATGTATGTATGCATGTATGTATATATGTATGTAAGTATGTATGTATGCATGCATGCACGTATGTATGTACGTATGTCCATATATGCATGTATGTATGTATACACTTATACATATGAATTTATTCGTAAATTGTATCAATATGTATGTTTAAATGAAGCGTCCCCCGTTTTCTCGAACTCTCTTACCGAACTCGCTTACCTGAAGAACACTTTTGGCCCATGGATCCTAGGAGGAGAACCCCGTACTTCCCCGCGTGGACGTGGTTCGACCCAGGGACTTCTTCCCCCGTGGTAGAGTCGAGGAGGACCACTTCGTCCGCGATGCCATTCGTCGTTGGCGTTCCCCAGTCCAGCCACGACCCTGTAGGAGATCGAGTAACGAGGCAAGGTTCCTCACTAAAGGAGGTGTAAGGAGTGGTCATTGTGGGACATCTTTATATGTTCTTTGTATATTTTCAAATTGGTGAAAGGTAAAATAGTGAAATAAAAGATTGGTATCTAATTAGTTTCAGTTTCCATTGAGGAGTTCCGTGCCAGACAGGCGAAGACACCAGCGCCTAAAAGATCTTCTGGCACCTTCGCCTGTCTGGTATGGAACGCCTCAACGGTTACCTCGAGTTTCGCCTGAACGGAAACCCACAGCCCCACAGCAGCTGGCAACGGTCCTCGCCCCCCCCCCCATAGATCTCTTTATGAAGAAACCTTGGAATGATGTCTAAGTTGTATTAGAGAGGAGCAGTCGCCGGTTGTCAGCTCTCCTTGTGCACACAAATGAAGGAAATATAATTGAAACTGATACTGTCCGGAGACTGAGTGCCTGCCCCTCTGGGTTGCACCTTCAAATGGGACTGAGGAAGTTGGCAGATAGCATTGTGGAGGTACCCGTTGTCGGCCCGTAAGTGAGCAACGAATAACTGATCATGTAAATCAACAAGAGGAGCAATGTCGTGGTATACGAGTATACGTACCATATTTGTACCATTCAGTGAGTGAGCAACCTCCATTAGGCACGCTCACGATTCCTCCAGTGATGATATGAGTCTTGTTCTGCGCAGCTGCGGAAGAAGAATAGTCGCCCAATCAATCAATCAGTCGACCAAGTGCCGAATGAATTATTCACTCAATCATTAAATCAATCAGTCAGTCAACCCGTCGTCTGTATGGGGTATTGACTTTAGTGACATCCCTACAGACCAGAGTCCTTTTTATCTTCTACTGTCCCTCCGTTCTGACACATTTCTTAAATTTCTGTTTATACTGCTTCCTTGACTCCACCTCTTTAGTGGAATAATGTTCCCAAGGATATAAGTACTCTTTTTTGGCTGAGAAAACACTCAAATTGGTGTTGAAGGGCTAAATCACTCGACACCGAAACAAGCTTCCAGTGGAAATGGAGCAGATTGTACCCTTGTCATATGATCAAGTTTTACTAAGTAAATGGACACTCAAAAACCCAAGAACTGGGAGAAGGTCTGCTTATTAGCTAAGAGAACTCGCCCCACTCAGAATCTGGAGTCACAAGTGAGTGCCAAAGAGTCATTTAGAGCGTTAATAGGTTTAAAAAAAATAAGAACAAAGTCAGATCAGCTTAGAGACCAATCAGTGACTTGACATCTGCATATAAGTTTTGTCAGTAACAAAGAGATCAAAGCAGAAATATAAGGAAGGTTGCAGAACGGAGGGATGGTAAAATTCAAAAGTGATCAACATTATTTTTTAAGTGGAAATTAGCCTCCAATCATAAAAGAGTGCTGCGCGACTCTGGGCTGTAGGGATGTCACCGAAGTCCTAAGAATATCGACTGCATACAATATACAATCAATACTACATAGAGTGATAGGCATGTGTATGTAACAAACGCATGAAATATATTGCATCTAAGAATCTATAAGATAAACATACTTTGCTAAACCTAGGCCACTCATTAATTGTTAAAGAGAGAATTCCCTATGAGATCTACAGCTGATGAAAAGAAATTTACAGCTGACATTTTTTTCCCGACTGCGGAACTGGGTCACCAACTAAGAGAATCCTTCCACCAGGGTGACAGGTTGTCCTGTGTATCTTTCCTTTCAAGTAGATCATTTTACAGTGATCACCACCATCAGTGTACAATACATTTATTCTTTATTTCGTTATGATTGTGACCATTACTTTATGCAACTGGCCCTGTTTTGAACTAATAAATTTCTGTGCCGTTTGCATTTCCAGTCTGAGCCGACAGTGCTCAAGAGACAGCTAGATATTGACCAGGAACCACTGGACCCACTGCAGCTAAGGAAAGAAATGGCATCGTCGTACAAGAAATATCAATAACAATAAGAGATGATAACGACAAAGATATTACCGAAGCCGAAAAAGCTACATAACATGCAATAGATGAAGTTGTCCAGCTCCTTTCGCGTCTCCACACCCATCAGGGAGAACTCCCACATGTCTTGACACATGGTGTCGTGTCCCTTCCTGATGATGTCTTCAAAATTCATGCCATCGTACTTCATCGCCTCTGAAAAAGGACACAAAGAGAGTTAAAGAGGTCTATATTGACATAATTATGCTTGTTCGGAAAAGCACAAATTCACTGTATGTGCACGAAACGCATGCCTACTCCTTTGCACACACACACACACACACACACACACACACACACACACACACACACACACACACACACACACACACACACACACACACGCACACCACCTTGTGCAAATAGATTTGCTATTCACCCCATCATATCATCGACATACAGTGAAAACACTACTGGTGCCAGAACCGAACCCTGTAGTATTCCACTAGTCAACTCTCTCCACCCTGGCATCTCATCTTTTACTATTGTTCGTATGCGTCTATTATTTAAAAACTGTTATAATTTTAATGTATTCCTTTAACGTTCTCCTACGTTTTTCAATTTCCATGTCATTTTTTTTGCATTGCAATATGTCGAAATTTTTTTCCAAATCAAGACATACACTGTCTTCTCAACCTTCACTCTCATGCTACATGTCCACTTCTTCCAAATAAAAACTTAAATTGGTTACACATAACTTTCCTTTTCCAAATCTAAGATGATGGCCAACTAAAATTTCCTTCTCCAGATAATCCATACATAAAAAAATGGCTATCATTCAGTGGATCCTTTTCCTTCTTGGAATATTAGTGCTACGTTGGCATATTTCCTGCCCAATGGCAATGGCACCATCCCCTCTTCCAAAGACCATACAATCAGTTACTGTATTTCATCCTTTAAACACTTCACACTCTGTAGGGAAGAGGCCAAACGCAGAGTATGGGAGTCCAATATATTTTACGTTTCGCCCAGCAGGGCTTCTTCAGAAATAACATCGATGAAAAACATTTTACTCCTTATATAGCCCGAGCCCTGCGGACTATATAAGGAGTAAAATGTTTTTCATCGATGTTATTTCTGAAGAAGCCCTGCTGGGCGAAATGTAAAATATATTGGACTCCCATACTCTGCGTTTGGCCTCTTCCCTACAGAGCTGTTGCAGTCATTGCTGCTTTTGCTTCACACTCTGCCAGTGTCCGATTTGGGATTCCATCTAGGCCTGAGGTCTTTCTCATTTCAAAGTTCTCGAAAATTGTAATCAAATCTCATAATTTATTTCTAATTTAATGTTTGAAAATTTTCACTTTACTTCTCCCTTTTCTCCTTTTCCTCCCCCCTTTTCCCTTTCTTGGTAAATATTGATTGCAAACTTGTATTCATTATTTCAACTTGTTTTTCTTATGCTGCCTCTTCAATTCCAAACTTAGATATATCATCTCTGTAAGTCAGTATACCATTTACACATTTATAGATCAATTTGGATTAATTTTTGCACTATCCAGTTACTTTTTAATGTTTTCCACGTCCTTTCTAATTTTTGTATATTTATTTACAACTCTTTTGTATATATACATATATACATGTATATATATATGTATATATATGTATATACACACACACACACACACACACATATATATATATATATATATATATATATATATATATTTTTTTTTTTTTTTTTTTTTTTTTTTTTTTGCTACCTATTGGGCATTTTGTGTATCAAATAAGTCCTTATTTGTTATTCTTTTCATATCACTCGGCACGTACATTTCCACCATTCTATTATACATTTTTATCAACTTTTTCCATTTCTTCTTTATTTCTTTAGCCTTACTGAACTTCCTCCAGCCTCCTTTTCAGAGTATTTTCTCATTTCTTTGAAATAAGCTTTTGCGTAGTTGTATCTTCTTTGTATATATCTTATTCTTATTTTGTCTCTCTCACTTCGAGTGTAGATTCAAGGATTACATAATCACTTTTATTTATCGGGGACTAGTAATTCAATGTTCCAATAACCTCAGGTTATTTGGTTAAGATAAAATCTTAGCATGTTGGTGTATTTTTTTCCTCTGTATCTTGATGGTTCTTTGACCCATTGGGTCATTATGTTATCTATGGTTTCATTCAGCATCGTACTGCTCTAGGAATTCTCACTTCCTTCTGTTTCCCATTCTTTCCATCTAATCTCTCTACAGTTAAAATCGCCCATCAGATTTGTATTTTTACATTTTTCAATTATTCTTTCCAGTTGCTCAGCTGCATTTCTCGTTGATTCTTTGTATTATTTTTATTTTACTTTTTTGTTTCTGGAGGAACGTATGTAGCTGCGATGCCTTTTTCCTCCTTCAATTATGATTTTCATATTCGTTATATTGGCCATTTCTTCTCCCATTTTCACCTTTTCTACCTTAGTACTCTTTATTATTGACATCATCATCCCACCCCATTCCTGTCCCTTCAACATATGTTATAATTTCCCTCATTCACCTGAACATGATTCTTTTTGTTAAATATGAGCTTGGCAAAGCCTTATTTTGTCTGATTCGCTTTATCCTATATAATCATTTATCTCTAATTTTGTTTACGTCAGTCCGTCGATATCAATGTAAGTTCATTCAATATTTCTCAATTAATTTTTCCTTTTCCTTCTCTTGATATTTTCTCATAAATATATTGTTTAACTTCTACAAATTTTCTTGTTTTCTTTCTTTATCTTTTACATCTCTTCTAACCCAAACACACTTATATTTGTCTTATCTTGCTATAGTCTGTTCTCTCCAAATCAACCTTAATACATGCATCGCTCTCTCTCTCTTATTTCCCATCTATGTGCGGTTTTATTTTTTATGTATTCTGTATATAGTAAAGGAAACTGTATAGTACAAAGAGTATCACCTTTTGGGATTATAACAACAATTTGGATAAATTCTATGACACGTGGCAACAGCTCTTTTCCCCCCATGGTGCCACCCCGATGGGCACTACACCGCTTCATTAATTATATACAGATTAACACGTAAATGAGAAATAAGAGAGAGGCATCATGTACTAAGGCTGATTTGACACGACGTATGCTACACCTTGGACGGACTCTTTGGGGCGCACAGACTATAGTTTCCATGTATGTATGCGTTTGCATGATTATCTAAATGAGTATTACAAGATAGTGTTTTATTCTTGTATTGACCCTATTCTCCTTCTAAATGTTCAATTACTATCAACATTCAACATTGAACTTGAGGGTGTATTTTCTTAGTAACACCTCTCTACATTACATATAATTCATCTACACTTTTTCAAATTGGACTTTTTTTTTTTTTGTCATGAATAAAGTCTAATACAAACGGGCTCTAAGCGGAGACGGAGATGTCGGAACTATCGTGGGACGAGGTGGTTCGTGTAGAAACTGTCGTGAAATGTTCGGTTAGGTAATCACAATTAGGTAAGCTCAAATGCATAGTCCCTTCTGTGACGTCATGTATTTATCCTTTGGGAAATAGCTGGGCATTTAGGCAAAAATGTAGCCAGCGATAAGCAAAAATTTCGTTCTTTCGCTACAGAATCTTGTGTCGGTGATCTTGTTGTGACTTACTGGACGATTCCATTCAGCCATGGGGATAGACCCTCAACCGAAAAAAAAAAAATCATTTAGTATTAACCAGAATTAAATCTATAAATGGCGTCAATGGAACGTCACCTAAGCAAAGGGGATTAATTTTTAGATATAATCAAAGTCTCAGCCAAGCCATTCGTCTTCCCTCTGATGACGTCATATCGTCAGAGATGGACGCCAAATGTCGCCAGACAAAACGACGAGGTTTTTTAATAGTCAAATAGATGAAAAAACACGCTCTAAATTTATATTTTTAATTTCCCTAAGCAATGTGACGAAGTTGATAAATTTTGTTTTATCTAAGTATGAGAGATTTCGTTCAGATGAGGGAGGGGGTAGTGGGGAAGGGAGGGGGGAATGAACTTCCAGTGTGAAAAATGCATAGACGATGTCAACATGATTATAGCTTATTATCAGCAATAACCTACACTTCTTTCCTTGTGTGACAATATCACACCGAAGTGCTGGAGTAACAGAGGTTGCGGTACGGAGAAATTTCAGTCAGGTAACAGAAGTAATTTTTTTTTTTTTTTTAAGAGTATCCATGCTGATAGAATGAACGCCTTGTGGCATAGTCACCTCATAGTCATGTGACCAAGTCACAGGAAGAAAAACATTCATAATACGATTTAATTCTGTTAGAGTGCGAGAGGAAGTGGGACATTGAACAGTCGGGTGACATTTGCTAAAAATATAGCTATAAATAAAAACAAAAAACTAATAGATGAATGAATAGCTGAATTAGTAAATAAAGAACTAAATATATATATGTATACATATATATATATGTATATATATACATATATATATACATATATATATATATATATATATATATATATATGTATATACATGTGTATGTATGTGTATGCAATAAAAACACTAAGGACAAGTGTTCTACAGAAGCAAGGTAACCACTATGAAAAGAAAGACCGGAGCAGAGCGCTTTCGTGTATTACATCTTCAGTGCAGAAATACATATAGAGTTCAAACAAACATAACATACAGTAGGGAAAAGGGGACGTGGACACAAGGGATCCATGCGTCAACGGTAGGAGAAGGTACATACATGTACCAAAGAATTTTTTCCCCCTTATAAGAGAGGTAGCCAAAAAACAATGGCATAAAGACCACTCCCACCCATTCTATCCCCATCACACTCCACTGCCCTCCACCCTCTTCCCTCACTCTTGGCACCTCATGGATGACGGGTCATACCTGCATCTAGCCCACTGCCCTGGATCAGAAGTAGTGTCACAAGACACAGTACATCCACAGCAAGGCCGCTTCATTAAATCGGCGACCTCCCCTCTCCGTCCCTTCATGCAAAAAAAAAAAAAAAAGAAGGGGAGAAACCCCTTCGGCCTGCGTCAAATATCATAGTGACAAAATATCATAGGAATGTGGGAAGCTTGACGACATTTCGGGGGTGGGGATGGGTGGGGGTTACGTGCTGTCTCTAAGCAGTGTGCTTGTTCGCAAGTCTGTAGTAATGTACTATCCCTGTTCATGACTAATTCTGTTAGTGCCTGGAATTCTGCCATTTATGCGCAGGCTTGTTGTGAAATATATATATATATATATATATATATATATATATATATATATATATATATATATATATATATATATATAAAATGAAAAAAGATGATTAATCAGTTAAGTAGATTTGACAATAAAAATGCACTAGACAAAAAGTAAATGGAATGAAATATTAAAAAAAAAAAAAAAAACAGATAGATGGTTGTTGGATTCGCACGGTACAGCAGCCAATTAGACACAGTTATGACGATGTTGCCATAACGTAAATTTATATAACATTATAACCAAAATGGACTATAAGAAGAACGTATTTTGTTCCCAACACGTGTGCACTTACCTCCACATAAATTCGAGACTTATTTAGGTGCAATTTGAATGATTTTACATAAAAACAATCTAAAGAGTATAAGTTACTCGAGATTCGTTCGTTTATAGCATCGGGCAATGTAAACAAACCCCACTTTGCCACATCTCCTGAAAGACACCAAAACAAATTTCGCGCAGAAGCAGAAGTAGGCCTACAAGGTAGACGTGACCCAAAGGTACTTACGAAAAACTATGTACTGCCTCCCTGAATTGACGTAGACGTTATCTATAAAAGAGCATCTGCCACTATCGATATCCCCAAAGGCTGAGAAGGACGTCTCAACTCCTGCAGAAGGGTGGAAGGGGCTCCCATTGTTAGACAAGCCACTCGGCCTTCCTCCAGTAGTGTTGATTCTGGTGGATTCCGAAGGACTTTGTAGTCCACTCGTTCTCTCTTGCTCTCGAGGCAGGAGCGTCACTACGCCCTCCACGCTAAGGATCACCACGAACACTCCTACGAGGTCAAGACCTCGAGAGGTCCAACTCGAACGTGGGGTTACCCGCAATTTCATACTGACTCAGTGAGTTCTTGAAGTTTTCCAGCAAGGTCCCATTTTGACAAAGAATCTTCTTTCTACAGTTTCTTCAATCGATGGTCTCAAGCTGTCTATATATATATATATATATATATACATATATATATATATATATACATACATATATATATATATATATATACATATACATACATACATACATACATATATATATATATATATATATATATATATATATATATATAAATTCTTATGATATCTGATATCTACATACAGTTGTATTATTTTTCAAATAAAGTCCATCTTTATATTGTTCGATTTATTTTTGACGATTTCGCACACACAGGGAAACAATAATTTTCACTCACACGGGCGTTAATGGTCCTGAACTGAGTGAAGTCGCTTGGCGTTGTAGCCCGCTACGCTAACCACTGCATCTGACGCCAGATTATTTTGTTCATCTGACTTTTTTTTTTTTTTTTTATCTAAGAGGAACTAGGCACAGGTCTCAGTTACGTTCTAAGCTCGATTCAAATTGAATTTTAGTTAAGAAAATGTTATATATATACAGTTTACACACACACACACACACACACACACACACATATATATATTTATATATATATATATATATATATATATATATATATATAAATATATATATATATATATATATATATATATATTTATGTGTGTGTGTGTGAGAGAGAGATTCACCATGTTCTTCACCATGGTCTTGGGTCACGTGTTGGACTCGTAATCGACAGTTATTTACCTCCAGGGTGAGAGCTCAGAGCTCGTATGACCGATCTCTATGGGGAATACTGTGACCTTACACGCACGCACACCCCCAACTCCCCGCCCACGAGAGTTGGAGTAACACCCCGCAGCGAAGCGATACTGAAATAATTTCTACCCTGGGCAGGAGTCGAACCCGGACCGCCGTAGTGGCAGGCAAGATCTCTAACCACAGCTCCACGAGGTGTGTCTAAGGTTTGGCTTGAATAGTGTGTGTGTGTGTGTGTGTGTGTGTGTTTATATTCAGGCTTGTCTGCAACGAAACCGTTACTTTTGTATTAATGATATTGTTTTGTTTTATTTTGTTTTATTTCCGAAGTTTTCGTCGGCATTAACCAGCGCTTCTATCCTTGGCTGTGGCACGATCACACCGAAAAGATGAGTCCCCAATCATAAGAGAATGCTGCGTGAATCTGGCCCATAGAGGCGTCACTAAAGACCCTGAAATGTGTAGTCACTATCCCATACGGAGCTCGGAAGCGTAGTCGAAAAAACTCACTAGTGTAAAAGTAGACCACGGAGGAAGGTTTAGCATTCAAGATAACCCGATAATGACAATAAAAAGATCAAATACCGATAGCGGCGATATTGGTAGAAAAGGAAATGGCGGTAAATTGTCTAAGGTTTGGCTTAAATAGGACAAGGATGTTGCCTATTACTGATCCGGCGGAAGAGAAAGTGGCAACCAACGGGCGGTTTTTCGTTGAACCAGTGCTTTGGTCTTTGATGATCGTCAAACCAAAGGTATACTCTTTCATCATGGTAGATGACATCATCATCATGATAGATGACATTATCAACAGAGACCGACAGAATCGACTAAAGTTCCACATTTTTCCAAGATTGATTCGGCCTGATACTGTGTGTCAGTCAGTGATAACACGACTGTCAAATCATTGCTGGGTCGACTTCGAAGACTCTCAGAGTGGTGATTATCGCTTCCTTTCACCAACTAACGAGCTCTCTTGAGAGACCAGCTCCTCCTGGTTGGCACCCGCGAGTGGCACCGCGATAAAGTCGTGTTGCCAGAGGTGTTCTTCGGTGCTTGCGAAATTGCCCTGATAAGAACACTTATACCAACAAATGTGACAACGACGGTGACCCCCCCCCCCGACGCCCCAAGCTGAGGTCACGGTTAACTGCCCTCCAACCAAGGTCAGGCAAAAGATCTCCTCCAGCTATCGATCGAGGTCGAGGTAGACCTTCGACTGAATGAAGAACACGTCATCTTAACGAGGTAATAGCCTCCCAGCACAAAGGGCAAAGGTACCAGCCTCGGTCATACCTAGGCTCCTGCCGTCAGGCGATTTTATTCATCTCCGTGGAAAACGTTTGTTGCGATGGTGATCACCGTGATGATTATGATCACGATGTTGATGGTGATAATGATGATGATATGGTGATGAGAGTGATATTGATGATACTTTAAGATGATGATAATACTGATAATGATGACGATGCTGATACTGATGATGACAACAATGATGATGATGATGATGATAATGATGATGATGATAATGATAATGATGACGACGACGACGATGATGATGATAATGATGACGACGACGACGACGATGACGACGACGATGATGTTGATGATGACGATAACATAATGGCTGAAGAGGAGATTGGCCTACGTCAGGAGTCGCTTAGTAGTGGCCGAGGCCGTCACCTTTGCCCCTTGTGCTCGGAGAGCCAGAGCAAATTGCAGTCACTTGGCGAGCGCGAAGAGGAAAGAAGACAAGGAGGAGGAAGAGGAGGAGGAGGTGGAGAAGAGGAAGAGGAGGAGGAGGAAGAGGAAGAGGAGGTGGAGAAGAGGAAGAGGAGGAGGAGGAAGGGGAAGAGGAAGAGGAGGAAGAGGAAGAGAAGGAGGAGGAGAAGGAGGAGGAGCAGGATGAGGAGGAGGAAGAGGAGGAGGAGGAGGAAGAGGAGGAGGAAAACTGCATGGAACAAGTGCATTTGATAGAGAACGTTGTCGTCACTGAGTCAAAAATCAACTGTTGCCTCGAGTTCCATCCCGCCCCGCTGCCTCATCGCATCCGCCAACGGTCCTTGGAACCCCTCCCCCCCAGCCCCATCCCCACC
>NC_134784.1:31094637-31199637 GCF_046742065.1 Oratosquilla oratoria
CTCGCACCACCCCATCCATGTATAAGTTGAACAGCCAGGGCGACATAACGCATCCTTGACGAAGTCCCACCTTTACTTCAAACCACTCACTCTTTCCATTTCTAATCCTGACACATGCTCTACTACTCTCATAAAAACTCTTGACAGCTCCCAAAAGCTTTCCTCCTATCCCATAAATCTGCATAACCTCCCACAGTGCCTTTCTGTCTACCCTATCATAAGCCTTTTCCAGATCCATAAAAGCCCAAAAAACATCCTTCCCCTTTCCTATAGCTTTCTCACATATCTGTCTTACCACAAAGATCTGATCTACACAACCTCTACCTGTCCTAAATCCACACTGTTCCTCACCAATTACTCCTTCTGTTCCTCTCCTAATCCTCTCAATTAAGATTCTCCCATAAGCCTTCCCTACTACACTTAACAGGCTAATCCCTCTGAAACTACTACATTCACACTTGTCCCCTTTTCCCTTGTAAAGAGGAACTATACAGGCACTTCTCCAGTCCTCCGGCACTCTACCCTCTCTCCAGCAAACATTAAATAACCTCACCAACCAGTCCACCATCACTGAACCTCCCTTTTTCAGACATTCTGCATGGCATCCATCCAGACCAGGTGCCTTACCTGCTTTCATCATCTTTACAACTGCCTTCACCTCATCCTTCCTTATTTCTCCTCCATTCTCCTCACTCATCACGGTCATTTTCTTCGCATTTCCCACTGCAGCTATCTTTCCCTCCCTATCCTCCTTCACATTTAGCAACTCCCTAAAATATTCTGCCCATCTTCCCCTTACTGCCATCTCTTCCATTATCATCTCTCCATCTGTACCTTTTACCTTTTCTTCCCTACTTGATTCGCCTCCTCTTCCTCTCTTAATTTCTTTCCAAAACATCTTTTTATTACTTTCAAAATTTTCTGTCATACTCCTACCCCATTTCACATCTGCTCTCCTCTCTGCCTCCTTTACCTTTTGCTTTACTTCTCTTTTCTTTTCTTTGTACGTCTCATATGACTCCCCCGTCCTCTTTTGTAACCAATCTGTGAATGCTCGCTTCTTCTCTTCTACAACCTTCTTTGTTTCCTCATCCCACCATTCACTACCCTTTCTTCTATTTCTCCCTGTCCTTCTTGTTCCACACACCATCCTTGCACACTTTAAGACTCCCTCCTTGAACCATCCCCATTCCTCCTCCACACCCATCTCTGCTCTATCCTTTACTCCCTCCCACTCCTCCTTCAGCTTCTTTTCGTACTCCTTCTCCTTTTCCTTTTCATTCAAGGAGTTCACTCTAAGAACCTCCCTACCTTTTGTCCCTTTCCTCTTTCTCCATCTATCCTCCACTCTCAGCTTACCTTCCACCAAAAAATGATCTGATATTCCCCCACCCTCTCCCCTTAATAATAATAATAATAATAATAATAATAATAATAATAATAATAATAATAATAATAATAATAATAATAATAATAATGATAATAATAATGATAATAATAATAATAATAATAATAATAATAATAATAATAATAATAATAATAATAATAATAATAATAATAATAATAATAATAATAATAATAATAATAATAATAATAATAATAATAATAATAATAATAATAATAATAATAATAATAATAATAATAATAATAATAATAATAATAATAATAATAATAATAATAATAATAATAATAATAATAATAATAATAATAATATTAATAATAATAATCACATACATACATACATACATACATACATACATACAAGTACCAAGGCTTTTTCCCCCTTACAAGGGAGGTAGCCAAAAAGGAAAAGGCATAAAATCATTCCCACCCATTCCATCCCTAAATACAATCCACTCCCCTCCACCCTCCCTCCTATCTTAGCAACTCCTGGATGACGGGTCATCCCTGCACCTTGTCCACTGCCCTGGGTCAGAGGCAGTGTCGCAAGTCACAGCACATCCACAGCAAGGCCGCTTCATTAAATCGGCGAACCCCCCTCTCCGTCCCCCCCATGCATAAAAGGAGACAGGGAGAAATCCCTTCGGACTTCGTCAAATTTTGCTCACACATACTACCTCACCCCCCATTCCCCCACCCATTTCACCTCATGTATCACAACATCATCCATATACAACCATTCTCCATTTACCCCTGTCTTCTGTCCTCTCCCGTCCTTCCTCAACAGACATTCCCCTCTTCCCCAAAGCCCCCTTCACCCCATCCATCCATCTCATCCTAGGACGTCCCCTCATGTTCACTCCCTCCACATCTGCCTTTCATACCTCTTTTACTAGTCTTTCTTCACTCATTCTTTCCATGTGTCCAAATCATCCTAATACTCTTTCATCAACCCTATCTCCCAACTACCTTTCCACCCCTGTTCTCCTCCTCACCTCCTCATTTCTCACTCTATCTAGCCTAGTAACTCCCATCATACTTCTCAGACACCTCATCTCAAACACATTCAAACTCCTTCTCTCTTCCCCTCTTATGTTCCGTGTTTCTGCCCCATACAGTGCTGTTGGCACAATCACTCCTTCATACAGTCTCCTCTTAGCATCCATTCTCAAATGTCTATTCTTCTTTACACTTTTTAATCTACCATGACATTTACTCGCTTCTCTCAATCTACATTCTACCTCCACCTTCACTCCACCTTTCCCTGCCACATTTGCACCCAAGTATCTAAAACTATCCATTTCCTTCAGTCGCTCTCCTTTAATGCTCACTTCCAGTCTACTGCCACTTTCACCTTGTACATCTCATCACCTTACTTTTACCTACATTTATCTTCAGCTTTCTTCTTTCACACACTCTCCCAAACTCTGTCACCAACTTCCTCAATCCCTCCTCCGATCCTGCCACAAGCGCAGTGTCGAAGGACATGATGAAGACGAAGAACATGATGAACAATTATAATAATAATGATCATGATAATGTAATGATAATAATGATGCTACTACTATTACAACAATAACAACAACAACAACTACTACTATTTCTACTTTTTTTCAAATAAAATTACGACCTCCATCCTCGTGGAACTATGTGGTGGAAGCAGAAGGATCTGTCTCCCACAGACACAGTTCATTGGCCCCTCTCCCGCCAATGACTGTCGTCGACGACCCTTTTATTTATCTATTTACTTTTTAATAATGCCTAATACAAAAGTTCATTTATCCTACTGTCAACCACCGTCTGCTCAAAATCTAGGTTTTGTATATGTGCAAATTTGGGCGGTGGGGACCTGGTACCTCTCAGGCATAGGAGGGCTGATCTTAGGAGTGAGAATGACAGTCTACATCTCATCCATGAAACAATACTGCTTTTTGGTTATTGTTTCTTTTCAGCCATCACCTCTGCCAGCCGAGCGTAAAATGCCTTTGCTCTAGGACCCATCCCACCTGAAGTCGTAAAGGTTATAGGAGTGAATGAGCCCTGGTCTACATTCAATATACGCTATTCGTACATTCTGATCTTCTCATACTCGTTATGGGAGTGAGATGCCTCAATAGTTAGGTTGCTGTAACAGGGGGCTATCGTATCAAATATTCGCATGTCAAAGAAAGCCAGTTGTCCCCGTGTCCAAAAACCTCTTGCGCTGACATCCACTCCTGCTTCATCTGATGTGTTGGACGTGCGGTATCTGAAGTTTTCCCCTCCTAGTGGGAGTAATGTTGGTTCGATAGTCACATCCTTGCATACCTCCTGAAGCATTTGGACAGTGAGATCTCTTACCTCATCATGTCGCATGTAAATGAATCCACCCTGCTTGCATATCATTACATGGTCTGGAGTAAACTGTACACCACAGGAGCATCTGTTAGGCAGCCCTCCCAATGACCATCCATATCTCAGGGCAAAGGCATCCGTGAATTCTCTTTTGTTTAAGGTGAATCCCTTTGCCCTGATTGGTAGTGCTGTCAGCCAATTGGACGCCCCAACTTCCTGCGCCTTTGTTATCTTTCTTTTTATACAATTCGATAGCCGAGCTAGAAGTGCTTGAAGTTCCCCCTTCTGCCTCTCCTCCCTTCCCTTTGAAATGTTTCTTATAATGTCTCTGATTTCCTCCATGTTAGTCTCCTTCCGTTGATCTTGTGACACGATGTTGTTTGTCAAGGAGGACGTGAGTTTCATGGATTTTTGGTGTTCTATGTCGGCAAGGTTTAGCGGGTCGGAGATGCCTAGCCCTCCCATTCTAGGTAGAAGTTCAATGAGTTTTCTTTCCTCTTCGTATAATGTCCGTCTGTTGGTGATGGCCGGTATTAGCTCGTTTCTGATGGTTTCTTCAAGGGGTCTTAGTGGGTCGGTGATATTTGGTACCGTCCTTAATATGTAGTTCCACTTATGTTTAACACCATATATGAATGCGGCATATGCCGCCTGCGGTTTGGCCTTTGCAAAGTTGGCCAGAAGCCTAACTTCCGCCACCCATTCGTTAACTTTCTTTTCAACTGCTGCAAGTAATGATGTTAAATCAACACGTAAGTGAATGAATAAATCAGCACGTAAATTAATTCATTAATGGAAAAATAGAAAACACAATAAAAATAGAAAAAATAAACATATGAATAAATAAATAAATTCATAAAAATAATAGATGGATAAATGAATAAATAAACAAATAAGTTAATTAATAGGTAAATAGATAAATAAATATATAGATAAATAAATTAATTTATAAATATATATGCGGAGATTTGGTAAATCGATTAATTCATTGATAGAAATCAAAACATATTCAAAATAGAATAAAAGATTAAGTACATAAATATCGACATTAACAAATTATTAGATAGATATATAGATTGATTAATTCATAGACAAGCAGATAAACAGTCAAATAAAGGCTACGACGATTCTACTCAGACTGTTTTTGCAGTCAACGGCAGATTAATTATGGCTAAAGTTAAATCCCCTCATCCGAAACCTGCGAGAAGACAAAAATAAATAAATAAATAAATAAACAAATAAGCAAATAAACGTATAAGTAAATAAACAAACAATAAATAAATGGGTGAATACGTAGAAAAACAAACAATTGAATGAATAAATATAAGGGAGTGCTTATAGAAAGAATGATGTCATTGTCGACCTTCACTGTCTATGTGGCCTTCCGCTAACAACTTTATCATTCGAGCCTTTCCGGTATAACATTGAGGCTGATCGACCCAGAAGGGCTGAAGTACGTGTTATCAGCCCAGAATTCTTATGATGATTAATTCTAAGATAAGACGCGATAACGGAGGCTTAAGAGCAGGACAATATTAGCGTTGCTCGGGAGTTATTTTGTTACACAACGGGCCGCATTTGCTAAGCCCCTTCACCTTCCTCAAGTGTCGCGTCCTGTCTAACGTCAATCGATTTTACACAACCAAAAGATACATCTCGAATACTCCAGTGATAATGATAACATTAATGATAATGATAATAGTAATGATAGTAATAATAGTAATAATAGTAATAATAGTAATAATAGTAATAATGGTAATAATAGTAATAATGGTAATAATAGTAATAATGGTAATAATAGTAATAATGGTAATAAAAGTAATAATTGAGGGTCGAACCCGGACCCATAGACATGTAAGTTACTGACTCTACCAACTGCACCGTGAAGCAGTGCAGTTGGTAGAGTCAGTAACTTACATGTCTATGGGTCCGGGTTCGACCCTCAATCGCATATCTACTGCAATGTTATAAGTTTCACTGTAAAACAATGTGTAACTATGGCGTAACTTCGGACGAATATGTAACTAAGGCAATAGTAATAATGGTAATAATAGTAATAATGGTAATAATAGTAATAATGATAATAATAGTAATAATGGTAATAGTAATAATGATAATAATAGTAATAATGATAGTAATAGTAATAATGATAATAATAGTAATAATGATAATAATAGTAATAATGATAATAATAGTAATAATGATAATAATAGTAATAATGATAATAATAGTAATAATGATAATAATAGTAATAATGATAATAATAGTAATAATGATAATAATAGTAATAATGATAATAATAGTAATAATGATAATAATAGTAATAATGATAATAGTAATAATGATAATAATAGTAATAATGATAATAGTAATAATGATAACAATAATAATGATAATAGTAATAATGATAATAAAGTAATAATGATAATAATAATAATGATAATAATGATAATAATAATGATAATAATGGTGATGATGATGATGATAATAATGGTAATAATAATGATGATTATAATAATGATAATAATAATGATGATAATAATAATGATGATAATAATAATGATGATAATAATTAGGATAATAATAATGATGATAATGATAATAATAATAATGATGATAATAATAATGATGATTATAATAATGATGATAATAATAATTATGATAATAATAATGATAATAATAATAATGATAATAATAATAATGATGATAATAATGATAATAATAATGATTGATAATAATAATGATGATAATAATAATGTTGATAATAATAATGATAATAATAATGATGATAATAATAATGATAATAATAATGACACTGATAATGATGATAATGATAATCATAATAATGATGACGATAATAATGATAATAATGATAATAATGATGATGATAATAATAATGATGATAATAATGGTGATAATAATAATGATGATAATAATGGTGATAATAATAATGATGATAATAGTGATGATTATAATAATGATAATAATGATGATAATAATGATGATAACAATGTTGATAATAATGATGATGATAATAATGATGGTAATAATCATGATAATAATGATGATAATAATAGTGATGATAATAATAGTGATGATAATAATAGTGATGATAATAATAGTGATGATAATAATAGTGATAATAATAATGATGACAATAATAATGATAATGATAATAATGATAATAATAATGATGATAATAATGATGATAATAATAATGATGATAATAATAATGATAATGATAATAATAATTATAATAATGATGATAATAATAATGATGATAATAATAATAATGATAATAATGATAATAATAATAATGATAATGATAATAATGAAAATGATAATAATGAAAATGATAATAATGATAATGATAATAATGATAATGATAATAATGATAATGATAATAATGATAATAATAATAATGATAATGATAATAATGATAATGATAATAATGATAATAATAATAATGATAATAATAATAATGATAATAATAATAATGATAATAATAATAATGATAATAATAATAATGATAATAATAATAATGATAATAATAATAATGATAATAATAATAATTATAATAATAATAATGATAATAATAATAATGATAATAATAATAATGATAATAATAATAATGATAATAATAATAATGATAATAATAATAATGATAATAATAATAATGATAATAATAATAATGATAATAATAATAATGATAATAATAATAATGATAATAATAATAATGATAATAATAATAATGATAATAATAATAATAATAATAATAATAATAATAATAATAATAATAATAATAATAATAATAATAATAATAATAATGATGATGATAATAATGATGATGATAATAATGATGATGATAATAATGATGATGATAATAATGATGATAATAATAATGATGATAATAATAATGATGGTAATAATAATGATAATAATAATAATAATAATAATAATAATAATAATAATAATAATAATGATAATAATAATAATGATAATAGTAATAATGATGATAATGATAATAATGATAATAATGATAATGATAATGATAATAATAATAATGATGATAATGATAATGATAATGATAATGATAATGATGATGGTGATGACAATGATGATAATAATAAAATAATAAAATAATAAAATAATGATAAAATAATAATCATAATAATAATAATAATAATAATAATAATAATAATAAAATAATAAAATAATAATAATAATAATAATAATAATAATAATAATAATAATAATAATAATAATAATAATAATAATAATAATGATAATAATAATAATAATAATAATAATAACAAAGTATCTTGATTAACTCTTTAAACAATAGCTTAAGGATGTTATTCTGCCCATGAGCCTATCAACCCACTGAATACATTGTTTTCTTTTCAATGTGTTCCTCCGTCTAGATAAAATGACTCAAATGTTCCAATGGTTTAACAGAATACAAATGTCTTGATTAATTTAATACACAATTGTTATAATTGTGCTTCTTTCTTGTTATATAATGATAATAACCCTATTGCAGTTATAATCATTTTAAAGCCATTTTAATTTTGTTTTGACGCGAGGTGACTTCAAAAAGCAAAGTAAAATACCCTCACTCAACTTGTATGGTTGAACAATGAAAATAAACTAATTTCGATTGGCCTTCAGGGCTTAGGTTAGGTTAGGTTCGGTAGGCTAGGTTAGGTTGGATTAGGGTAAGTTAGGTTAATTAAGCTAGATTAGGTTAGGTCAAGGTGGTTAGGTTAGGTTGGATTAGGTTAGGTTAGTTTAGGTTTGGTTTGAGATTGAGCTAGGTTAGATTAGGCTAGGTTGGGCTAGGTTAGGTTAGGTTGGTTCTCTAGGTTGAATATGGTTAGGTTAGGTTAAAGGACCTCAGAAGAATACAGGGATCCATGATATATGAGTTGTTCCCTTTTACCAAGTGGAGGTGGAGGAGGCGGAAATTTTCCTAGATTAAGTTGTGAATTTGGATATGATATTTACAATTTTTAGTTCAGACTAACGGCGGATGATTAAATTCATCATTATTATTTGTCACTCGCACGTCTTTCTCCACTTTTCTTCTCGAGGTTTTTAGTCGTTTACCTCAAAAGTAAAGGTATATGTATATATATATATAGATATATATATATATATATATATATATATATATGTATGTATGTATGTATGTATGTATGTATGTATGTATATATAGCAATGTTTCTCAGCGCTTAATTTTCTCAAAATTTCTGCATCATCTGCATCATCTTAGTGTAGATTGTCCTACCTTCCATCATGTCATTTATATATATCAAAAACATTGCCGGTGAAAGATCTGTCCCCTGAGGCACTTCGTTATCACTGCCCTCCATCCTGACATTGCATCCTTCATTACTCTTCTCATGTACTTTTATTATATTCAGTAATTATATTGAATTATTCTTATTAGGAAATTCTTCATCTGTTTAAGGAGCCCACACCCAACACTTCCAATACACTCTATCTTCCCCATAAGTCAATTGCGAGGTACTTTATCAAAAGTCTTTTCAGGATCCAGGAACACGTAGTCCACTCCTACCTTTCTCTCATGCACCACATCAATTGTTGTTGAGTAAAAACATAGTGAGGTAGATGTGCATGGCCCTCCTGTTCTAAAATTGGGTTCGTTATCCACCAAAATGGTCCTC
Source organism: Oratosquilla oratoria (assembly GCF_046742065.1). NCBI lineage: Eukaryota > Metazoa > Arthropoda > Malacostraca > Stomatopoda > Squillidae > Oratosquilla > Oratosquilla oratoria. Next base: position 31,104,063 of record NC_134784.1, read on the forward strand.
TCTTTAATATATTTAACCCATTTCTCTTTCACTTTGTTTTCAAACAGTTTAGCTACCATGATGGTCATTGATACTGGTTTGTAATATATATATTTTTTATGATTACCTTACATATGAATAAGAACTACATTAACCCTTTCCCAGTTTTGTGGTAATATTCCTTTCTCCAAGGATTGCAAGATTTGTCTGCTAATTGATCTTTGCATTCCTTTAGTCCCCAATTTGAGATTCCAACAGGTTTTAGATTTTTCTTACTTTTCATATTTCCAATAACACTGGTCAACAAAATTTATTAAAATACCTGTCCAACAAGCAAATGGAGGTGCACTTGATGGAATTCTTTTTGGTGATTTCAAATATGTTTTCGGAATTTTTTCATCAGCCATAGTTTTTCTGTGATAGCATATTAAATGTTAAACAATTATAACTAATAAATGAGGCTGATATTTAGATAAAACTTACCTTTAAAATGTAGAAATGTATGATTTTCGAGTGTATTTTGCTTCTGGGAGATAATTTTTTAGTGTCCAACAGTAATCAGCCAACATTGAAGATCTCCACTTCCCTGATACCGGGTTTCCATGTTCAGAATGCCCTGGTGAAACCTCCCACTTTGGTCATCAATGACAGCGCCAAAATTTGCTTGGGAAAAGTCTAAGTGAAAGTCTAGGAAGTGGATTTTTAGGCTCATATTACATCCCAAGGCCTTGTAGGATGTCAGTAGCTCTTTTACGATTTCAGAATAGCTGTTTGCTTTATGATTTCCCAAAAAGTCTGCGCAAACTTTCTTAAATGACAGCCAAGCAGCTTTTTCAAGATCATTTAGCTCTTCATCAAAATTCTAGTCTCTCATCAGCTCCCTAATCTGTGATCTAACAAAAATACTTTCTTTGATTTTTGCGTCACTTACTCGATGAAACTTATTTTTCAAATATGTGAATCCCTTGCCAGTTCTACCCATACCTTTAGGAAAAAAATTCATCAACCCTAGCTTAATATGCAAAGGAGGCAGATATTTTTTCTCTGAATCAACAAGAGGAAGACAGACAATATTCTTCTCTCTTGGGGTCAGACATCGTTTCGGTCACACATCATTTTCATGATGATATTTCTTATCCCGACTGTCCCACTCACAGTGAAAGCAACAAAACTTTCTGTAACCCAGCTGTATTCAAAGTAAAATTGCCACCTTTAGGTCACCACAGATATTCCATTTACGTTCTACATACTTTAATTTTTTGCAATAGAACTTTCATACTCTCATATGTTTCCTTCATGTTAGCTGCATGGGTCAGAGGAACATAAGGAAACTAATTTCCATTGTGGAGCAAAACAGCTTTCAGACTCACTTTTGAAGAAGTAATAAACAAGTGCCACTCATTCCTGTCATATTTATGGTTAAGTTTCTCCATAACAAAATATACATCATAGCAAAACACCACACCATCCTCAAGTGAGAAAATCTGTTCAAAATCATAATTTCGCTTACGATAAAAAACTAAGTTTGGATTCTTTCTGGAGAATATTCCAGCCCTTTAAACTGGAAGCAAGAATTTCATGTTGCTTTTTTGTTCAGTTGTGTACGTAGACGCGATATAGCGCTAGAAAATTAAATATTAATTTTGTGAATTATAATATCTTGCTACAAGCAAATATACTAACGAACGAAGTCGCTAGCATAGGATCGGGACGCCATCTTGTCATTTGTCAGGTGTTGTATGCCCGGTCCAGTTGAAGCCTGGTGTACGCCCTCAGTACTTCCGCCAGTACCTCGCGAGGTATTTTTTCTTGAGGGAATGCTATGCATTCCTTTAAACTATGAAAAATCTATGTACTCTGCAATCGAAAAACGTGATTGAACAGGCCGCCAACATCCGTGACGACGACGACGACGACGACGACGATGATCCGGATGACCTTAAATTACAGGTACCGATTTAGTAGATACACGTTAGGTTAGGTTAGGTTAGGTTAGGTTAGGTTAGATGAATTTATCATCCTTTCATTTCTTCGACGTCGGCATCTATCATAACAAACATGGCGTACCATTTGTCCGGCGCGACTTCGTTACTTATGCCGCGTCCACACGGTCGAGCTGTGCCTGGCAGACTTTGCCCTTACCGGGCAAAGTCCGCAGACTCTGCCCGCGAAGTGTCTACACGGCTGACGATGGTGGTTGGAGGTTAGTTGGCCGCAAGCAGAGGTTGGGAGGGAGTGATTCAGTGCGGTACGATAACCATGGTTCCCGCCATACTTGGAAAGAAGGTAGCACTTTACAGCATTATAATTGCTGCCTGCATTAAAAAGAAAAACAAGAAATCACGGAGACATGCCTGATGCCGGGAGTGGTTACAAAGACGTGATTTAATGGGAAGCTCAGTGACAATCCTACGTGAATTGCAGGATGAAAATGAACAATTGTTTTGCAGTTACACGAGAATGAACATGAGCAGCTTTTCTTTTCTCCTTTCGAAAGTGGAGCCATATATACAAAGGCAAGAGACAAATATGAGGAAAAGCATAGCACCAATAGCACGTCTTGTCGAGACCAGTACACACTAGTACTAGGTGCGGACATGGTAGTAAGGTAACTTCGGTCTGTACTGAGCGGGTTTGCTAACTTTGCTCGCACCTCACCTCATGCGTTTGGCAGCGATGTCAGCCCTCCATCCACTGCCCGCAAATGGCGCCAGGAACGGACAGTTTGATGGTTTGCCCGATGAAATTGCCCGTTGTCGAGCAAAGCCCTCGTGCCCGGCGGACAGTGCTCGACCGTGTGGACGTGGCATTACGAAATCTATTTTTGCAACATTTTGTTTTTTATTTCCGCCAATAAAATTACACATTCCGTTGATAAACTATAATTCACAAAATTAATCATTAATTTTCTAACGCTATATGGCGTCCATGTACACAACTGAACATTTACCCACAACGTGAAAAGCGTCGTCTGAGAGAGAGTGACTGGACTGGCAAGGCGTCCGTTACCGTATCCTAGCAGCTTCGTTCATGTATTATAATTTACAAAATTAGTATTTAATTTTTTAATGCTATATCACGTAGGTATGCACAACTAAAACAATACCGAATTCAGACAACTACCTTTCTTTCATAATGTCTTATATTCAGTATTGTTCAGTCCCTCCCATCCTGCACGTACCCATTACTTCCAACAATTACTGCAAATACCATCGCTATCCTCCCCCTCCCCCATGTCCATTACTCTGTCGTGGCAATGGCCACATATATCCACCAATTTATGTTCATCACTACTGTCATTCTGCCATACCAGCTTCATCTCCACACTCTTTTTACAATCTATCTCTATATCAAATGTTTTCCCCCTTACAAGGGAGGTAACAAAGTCAAAAGGCAAGTACCCACTCCGTTCCATCACCCTTTCCACCCTCTCATCTTAGCTCCTCATGGATGACAGGTCATCCCTGCATCCCGCCCACTGCCCTGGGTCAAAAGCAATACAGCAAGACACAACATATCCACAGCAAGGCCACTATACTTAATCAGCGACCCCTCCCCTCTCCATCTCTTCATGAAAGAAAAGAGAAGATGCCGGGAGGCCTTTTTGGTTTGCATCAAAATATCATTCATATATAACCACTCCCTACCGCCCCGATCCCCTCTCTTTCTTGCATTACAGTATCATCTATACACAGCTATTCTCCACTCATTCCTATTTCCTGCCTTCTCCCTTCCTTGCTCAACAGACACTCTTGCTCAACGCCCTTTTCTCCCCATCCATTCATCTTTTCCATGGTCGTTCCCTTGAGTTCACTTCATCTACCTCTGCCTTCCACACCTTTTATCAATCTCTTCACTCATTCTTCCCATGTGGACAAACCATCCCAATACTCTTTCATCAGCCCTATTTGGAATTTTCTTTTCCATCTCAGCTCTCATCCTCACCTCCTAGCTTCAGTTCTCACCCTACCTAGCCTATCTCGGTAAAACTTTAGTTGTGCACACCTACGCGATATAGCAATAAAAATTAATGATTAATTTTGTAAAATACAATAGATCAACGTAATATGCGATTTTCTTGGTGGAAATCAATAAAAATGGTAAAACGCATTTTCTAACGAATGAAGTCGCGGCGGTTGAATAATACGCCATGTTTGTTTTGATAGGTGCCGAGGTCGAAGAAATGAATGGATGATAGATTAGTCTATTCTAAACTAACCTACCTACCTAACCTAACCTACCTAACCTAACTAACCTACGCAACCTAATCAATGATTAGTAATTCGGTATTGTACCTCGGGCAATCAACAGACGACGCCAGAACCCCGTGTTCTCTCATAAAGTCCAAGGAAGCCCTATTGTCTTTGTAACAGCGCTTATTAACGTCAAGTGGGGGTATTTGGACGCGATATAGCGTTAGAAAATTAGATATTGATTTTGTAAATTATAATATATGAACGTACTATGAGATTTTTTTAGCGGAAAGAAAAATAGAAAATACCTTGCTACAAGCAAAAATTCTAACGAACGAAGTCGCTAGCATAGGATCGGGACGCCATCTTATCGTTTGTCAGGTGTTTGTATGCCCGGTCCAGTTGAGGCCTGGTGTACGCCCTCGGTACTTCCGCCAGTACCTCGCGAGGTATATATTCTTGAAGGAATGCTATGAAGCTGAAAACCATGCATTCCTTCAAGCTATGAAAAATAAGATAGCGTGATTGAACAGGCCACCAAAATCCGTGACGGCGCCGACGACGACGACGACGACGATGACGATCCGGATGACCTTAAATTACAGGTATCGATCTACTAAATACACGTTAGGTTAGGTTAGATTAGACGAATCTATCATCTTTTCATTTCTTCGACGTCGGCATCTATCATAACAAACATGGCGTACCATTCGTCCGGCGCGACTTCGTTACTTACGAAATCTGTTTTCGCAACTTTTTTGTTTTTTATTTCCGCCAAGAAAATTGCATATTACATTATAATTCACAATGTTAATAATTAATTTTCTAACGCTATATCGCGTACATGTACACAACTGAACATTTACAACTTTTGATGCCTCTTTGGGTTGCATCAAAATATCATTCATATATAACCACTCCCTACCACCCCGATCCCCTCTCTTGCATCACAGTATCATCTATACACAGCAATTCTCCACTTGTTCCTATTTCCTGCCTTCTCCCTTCCTTGTTCAACAGACATTCTTACTCAACGCCCTTTTCTACCCATCCATTCATCTTATCTGTGGTCGTTCCCTTGAGTTCACTTCATCTACCTCTGCCTTCCACACCTTTTATTGTTCAAACCATCCCAATATTCTTTCATAAGCCCTATTTGGAATCTTCTTATCCATCTCAGCTCTCATCCTCACCTCTTAGTTTCAGTTCTTAACCTTTCTCGGTAAAATTTTAGTTGTGCACACCTACGCGATATAGCAATAAAAAATGAATGATTAATTTTGTAAATTGCAATAAGTCAACGTAATATACGATTTTCTTGGCGGAAATCAATAGCAATACACACACACACACACACACACACACACACACACACACACACACCTCTCATGGCGCTGTGGTTAGAGCTCTGGCCTGCCACTACGGAGGTCCGGGTTCGATCCTCGCCCGGGGCTGAAATAATATCAGTATCGCAGCGCTGAGGGGTGTTACTCCAACTCTCGTGGGCGGGGAGTTGGGGGTGTGTGTGTGTGCAAGGTCATAGCATTACCCATAGATCGGACCTACGAGCTCTGAGCTCTCTTCCAGGAGGGAAATAGCTGTCGATCACGAGTCCAACACGTGATCCAAAGACCAAGTGAATACACACACACACACACACACACATATATATATATATATATATATGTATATGTATATATATATATATATATATATATATATATATATATATATATATATATATATAACATATTTTCTAACGAACGAAGTCGCGGCGGTTGAATGATACGCCATGTTTGTTTTGATAGGTGCCGAGGTCGAAGAAATGAATGGATGATAAATTAGTCTATTCTAACCTAACCCACCTGCCTAACCTAATCTAACCTGCCTAACCTAACTAACCTACGTAACCTAATCAATGTACCTCAAATTCTAAAGATCATCTGGGTCGTTGTCGTCACGGATGCTGACAGCCTGATTATTATTGTACCTCGAGCAATCAACAGACGACGGCAGATCCCCGTGTTCTCTCATAAAGTCCAAGGAAGCCCTATTGTCTTTGTAACAGCGCTTATTAACGTCACCTGCAGTTGGAGAACACCTGGGTATTTGTCCAGTTGTGTACATGGACGCGATATAGCGTTAGAAAATTAGACGTTAATTTAGTAAATTATAATGCATTAACGTAATATGCGATTTTCTTGGCGGAAAGAAAAATAGAAAATACCTTGCTACAAGCAAATATACTAACGAAGTCACTAGCATAGGATCGGGACACCATCTTGTAATTTGTCAGGTGTTGTATGCCCGGTCCAGTTGAGGCCTGGTGTACGCCTTCAGTACTTCCGCCAGTACCTCGCGAGGTATATATTCTTGAAGGAATGTTATGGAGCTGAAATCCATGCATTCCTTCAAGCTATGAAAAATCTATATACCCCGCAATCAAAAAACGTGATTGAACAGGCCGCCAATATCCATGACGACGACGACGATCCGGATGACCTTAAATTAAAGGTACCGATTTACTAGATACACGTTAGGTTAGGTTAGGTTACACGTCGGTGATTTGGGAGTTGAGAGACAAGTTTTTGTTTTTGATGTGAAGAGCTTCCAAAATACGGAGGCGGGAGATGTCTCTTTCAGTTTCCAGGATGGAAGTTCCTTCAACTAGCATTTCTCTAGTTAGACTAATCCCGTGAACATCTTCCGTGTGTTTCTTCGGAACTCCGTTTGATAGGTGGAGTGTTAGGCGCCTGGAGAGCTTCGTGGTAGTTCTTCCAATGTATGTAGAGGGCAGGGATGCACGATCTACGGCACCTTCACCATTGCCTCCAGGAGGTCTCGGGACTCAATCTCTCTATAGAAAACAGTTCAGACAGACGTCTTCCTTTTCTTGAGAGTTTAGTTAACCAGCAATCCCATGGATTCTACACGAAAGTAATCTGTAAGCTGACCAACCCAGTACTTTGCCTCAACGGACGGAGTGAGTGCCCTTACAGGTACAAACGCTCCACAATATCCGCGTATGTGAGGAGACCGCTCACACATTGCAGTAGCTGGTAGACCGTCCATGAGGAATTAGAACGATCCACCCAGGTCCTCGTGAATAATGGATATTCCAACATCGAAGTCTCCAAAGCCATCAACATACAGCTTGACAGATGGTACAACAAACAAGAAAACACCATAACGCCTACAGGATCTCCGTCTGTATTGCCGTGCATACATGAGCAGCCAATACAAACAAGACGAAAAAATAATTTAGAATATCATTATCAAATGTGTAGAAACCACCAACAAGGCCGAGACTGAACCTAACAATCATCTACAAAACAAGAAAACACATCACCTCCTAAAAAATAGCCCCAAAGCTGACATCCCAGAGTTTCAACGTAGCCACCTAGTGTATAGATATAAATGCTTTTCAGGGAACTGCTACCCTGCCCTCTACATACACTGGAAAAACTACCACAAAACTCTCCACGCGCCTTACACTCCACCTATCAAATGGAGCTCCGACGAAACGCTCGGAAGAGGTTCGCGGGAAATTTCTGTCTTTCGGACAACTTTTATGGGAACGAACTACTCAGCAAAAAAAAAACAAAAAAAAAAGAAAAAGAAAAAAAAACGTGAACGCAGAAACTGCTGTCAACTCCAATTATATATCTATCTATATATATGTATATATATGTATATATACATATACGTATGTATATGTATGTATACATTTTCATATAGATACATATATATATATATATGTATGTATATGTATGTATATATATATATGTATGATGTAAGCGGAATAGGAAACACAGGAGTCTTGGTCTTGAGTTTATTCCTGACTAGTTTCGCAGGTATGCTTTTTCAAAGGAATATGTGTACAAACGGGCTGTGGGCATTATATACATGGGGTGGATCTCACCACCTCTCCGAGTTACCATAGTTGGTGGCGAATGTGAACATCACATTGTGGCTCACGTAACAATGAAGACATTTTTACAATTAAATATGATAACACTAATACCAAATAAATTATTAATAGAAAATGTAACAATAGTAATGATAACGATGAAGATAAATAATTTAAATAATAATATTAACAATAATAACAAAGATGATAGTAGCAATACAGGAAATAATAACAATAAAATAAAAGTAATAATAATAAAAACAATAATAAAAATATATATATATATATAAATTAATAACCAAGAAATGAAAATTATTAATATTAATTATGACAATAATGGTGAAAACAATGATAATAAAAACGAAAAATTAATTAAATATTTAAATAGTAACAATAGTAATAACAATAATAATAATAAAGATAATGAAAGTAATAATAATAAAGATGGTAATAATAAAAATAAAAATGTAATGATAAAATTATAAATATATAATGATAGAAATAATAAATAAATAATAGTTATAATAACAATGATAATAATAATAGTGTTGAAAATAAATAGTAACAAATAGCATTAAAAGAATAAATCATGATAAAAAGTTGGGGCAAGGTAGCATGGAGGAACTTCAGAGTGAAAGGAAGAAAGCTGGAGAGGGTAGGCCGAAGTCACTTCGGCCTACCCTCTCCAGCTTTCTTCCTTTCACTCTGAAGTTCCTCCATGCTACCTTGCCCCAACTTTTTTTTCATGATGTATTCTTTTAATGCTATTTGTTACTATTTATTTTCAACACTATTATTATTATCATTGTTATTATAACTATTATTTATTTATTATTTCTATCATTATATTTATAATAATTTTATCATTACATTTTTATTTTTATTATTACCATCTTTATTATTATTACTTTCATTATCTTTATTATTATTATTGTTATTACTATTGTTACTATTTAAATATTTAATTAATTTTTCGTTTTTATTATCATTGTTTTCACCATTATTGTCATAATTAATATTAATAATTTTCATTTCTTGGTTATTAGTATTATAATTTTTATATATATATATTTTTATTATTGTTTTTATTATTATTACTTTTATTTTATTGTTATTATTTCCTGTATTGCTACTATCATCTTTGTTATTATTGTTAATATTATTATTTAAATTATTTATCTTCATCGTTATCATTACTATTGTTACATTTTCTATTAATAATTTATTTGGTATTAGTGTTATCATATTTAATTATAAAAATGTCTTCATTGTTACGTGAGCCACAATGTGATGTTCACATTCGCCACCAACTATGGTAACTCGGAGAGGTGGTGAGGTCCACCCCATGTATATAATGCCCACAGCCCGTTTGTACACATATTCCTTTGAAAAAGCATACCTGCGAAACTAGTCAGGAATAAACTCAAGACCAAGACTCCTGTGTTTCCTATTCCGCTTACATCAACCTGTCAGAATGTCTCAACATATATATGTATATATATATATATATATATATATATATATATATATATACCGATCTATCCAATTCTATATACTTATATATATATATATATATATACAAGCAAATGTATACACATACACACACACACACACACGCACACACACACACACACACACACACACACACACACACACACACGATTCGGTGGCGCGGTGGGTGGTCTCCGACTGTCACTACAGCGGTCCGGGTTAAAATCCTGCCAAGGGCTGAAAGAATTTCAGTATCGCTGCGCTCCGAGTCGTTACTCCAACTCTCGTGGGCGGGGAGCTGGGTGTGTGTGTGCGTGTAAGGTCACAGCATTATCCATAGATCGGTCATACGAGCTCTGAGCTCTCTTCCGAGAGGGAAATAGCTGTCGAGCACAAGCCGAGCACGTGATCCAAAGACCAAGGTGAACACACACACACACACACACACACACACACACACACACACACACACACACACACACACACACACACACACACACACACACACACACACACGACTCGGTGGCGCAGTTGGTAGAGCGCTGAACTACTAGCATGGTGGTGCCCGTAGTACTTGGTTCGAATCCTGCCCAGGGCCGAAATTATTTCGGTACCGCTGCGCTTCGGGTCGTTACTCTGACTCTCGTGGGCGGGGAGTTGGGTGTGTGTGTGTGTGTGGAAGGTCATAGCATTACCCATAGATCGGACCTACGAGCTCTGAGCTCTCTTCCAGGAGGGACATAGCTGTCGATCACGAGTCCAACACGTGATCCAAAGACCAAGTGAATACACACACACACACACACACACACACACACACACACACACACACACACACACACATATATATATATATATACTTATATAGAATTGGATAGATATATATATATATATATATATATATATATATATATATAAGTACATAGACTTGGATATATATATATATATATATATACATATAAACATATATATATATATATATATATATATATATACATATATATATGTATATACAGGCAAATGTATATACACACACACATATGTATATATATATATATATATATATATATATATATATATATATATATATATATATATATACATATATATATATATATATATATATATACTTATCTATACATACATATTTATATATACATATCTATACATATATATATATATATATATATATATATATATTATTAGAAATTACGTAAAAGGTGACGTCATATTGAACTCGTTTATTGAACTCTAGAAGTTTAATTTCATTAAAGTAATAAATTATGTATATTTAAATTATTGGATAAAATCTGAATAATTAATAATGTTAATGATCAATTGCTACTGATAATTTGTAGTCTATTGAAAAATTTGAACATTTGTAATAAATACCGAAAATTCTGGTCGGTGAAAAGTAAACAATGGTCGCGAAAATTATAGATATTGCGTGTGGCCTGCGACCGGATTCACTCAAATACTTGTTTTCGAGAAGTCAAGACGCTTAGAATTTGTGTCAACTGAAACTACAGAAAATCAATTTCGGAGGAACAATTACTCCCAACTATAAAGAGAAACCTCTCTTTAAAACAAAGCATAAGATTATACAATTGAAAATAACGGATAAACTTAATAAGGCGAAAGGGACGTAAGTATAACTCGGCCGAGTTAAAACAGGTCTCTCGAAAATCCACCTTTTCTATAAATTACATCTAAAATTCAAGAAGAAGGTAAGAATCAACTTTCTCATTTTGAATTAGTTTAACTAAAGTAAGAATTATTTGTTTGGATGAGGAAAACAGATCCTTTTCCAATATATTTAAAGAGAGGTTTTATTAACTTCAAGACTCGGCATAATGATAATCTATCTGATTCGCCATAGCCGTGAATTGATTCAGTATTCGAGCCTTTAAGTGGGCCTAGTTGTTTATAATAAAAAGGTAATTGTTGATTCACTGTGCCGATTATTATTAAAAGGCTTAACATATTCGTAAGTAAATTGAGTTGTTTTATATAATAGTTTCAAGAGTTCAATTAAATGAGTTTGTCAAGTTCGCCTAGTATATACTAGGGCCTATTTGTTCTTAGTGGAAACCTTGTGTCCAGGTTGGTTTGTTTAGTTGAATTATGGCCTATGTTTAGTGAAATCGAATTGTTTTAATTTATGGATAGGCTAGTACAACCTGAATATTTTTTTGTACTTTGTATCAATACAGTCTAATCATGACAAGTGATAATGATAATGAGGATAAGGATGAAGCTGGATTTGAGACTGCATTGGTTAAATTGAAACGAGAAAGGGGTATACTTAAAAGAAAAGTTACTCTAATTCTTAATAAATTAAAGGATTCACTCACTAAAAAGACATTAAACATTAATTTCGGTAGTAAACAATTAGATGTTATTGATCAAGTTATAAGTGAAATTAAAGTTAAAGATGAACAGATTTTAGATCTTCTAAAGGAAAATGAAGTAGATGTTAAGAATTTTGACACATTTACTAGTGAAGTAGATAAGCAAGTAGGCTATCATATGGAAATAGATGAAAGTCTATCAGAATTTGAGGAATTTAAAATGGCAGGGAATAAATCCAATAATCACTCTACAAGCTCTATAGATGCTGATAGATTTGTTGAAACACTCAATAGGCTAGACCATTTTGATACTAAACCGCCTCCCTTATCTTGCGGCGTTTTTGATGGAACAGAAAAGGATAAATTTGCCTTTTCTTCTTTCCTCAATCAGTTTAATAATGTCATAGGTAATAAGGAGAGTATGTCCCAGGCAGTGAAGCTTAGTTATTTACATAGTTATCTTAGGGGTTATGCTTTGAAAATCATTAGCCATTTGTCTATCATAATGAAAATTACGATATTGCACTAAGATTATTGAAAGATGAATTTCTGGATGTACCCTTTATAGTGGATGAAACTTTCAGAAGGATTCTAAGCGCAACAGTTCCTCAAGGATATGACGAGGAGTTTTTTATATTAAAGTCATTCATCATTGAAATAAGAGTATACATTTTTGAATTAGTCAAATTATGGTTATGATTTTACAATGAAAAATTCTCCTGGAAATTTACTATTGAGTCATATTCTCTTTAATAAGTTGCCTACAGCATTCAAAAGGGAACTGGTTCATAAATATAATAACTATCCTACCTTGACTGAAATCTTTGAGTCATATAATGACATTATTAAGACTCTAATTAAGACCTGTAAAACTACTTTGCCTAAATCTGATAAAATCAATAAGGCCAAAGAAAATTAAAAAAATGCACCCAAAGAAAATAAAAGTTCTCTTCAAAATTTCAAGACCAGTCAAAATAAGGTTGTTCCCTCTAAAAACCTTATTTGTAAATTGTGCAGTGCATCAGGTCACTCCTTGGGACAGTGTGAAAAATATTCAACTCTTAAGGATAAGACAGAGAGAGTACAGGAGTTAGGTCTCTGTGCACGTTGTGCTGGATCTGGTCATAAAGAAGATGAATGCTTTGGCAAGCAAAATAAATTAAAATATGGTTGTAAACACTGTAATTCTTATGGCCATATAGCACCCCTTTGTCCTGAATTTAAAGGACCTTATACTAGTAATAATCATCTTTGTTTAACATCTCAACAAAATTCTGAAAATGATTACATTTCCCCTACTGTAACTTTGGAATTTATTCGTGGTAAACAGAGTAAGAAGATCAGATGTTTAATTGATACAGGGAGTCAGCGATCCTACATGTCAGCAAGAGTTGCTAAAGAGCTGTGTACGGATTTAGACTCATTAAATATGATAGACTTCAATGTAAAAACATTCATTGGAGCTGAAGTTAAGAGCTTTAAGCAAACCTTAATAGGTGTTAAAATGAATAAGATAATTCAAATGCCATTTCTTATTGACCCTTCACTCAGCATAAGTTTTGTTGTACCGGGTATGAATGAAGCCCTAGAAAATATAAAAGATCAAGGATTTGAATTGGCTGATGAAGCCTTTGGATTAAATCTGGATAATGAATTGATAGAGGTGGATGCATTGATAGGTGTAGACTTGCTTCAATTCCTTCCAGAATGTTCATTTGCCTCATGCTTGCAAGGGAGCTGCATGGTAATTGGAAATAAAGTAATTCCTATTGGTAATGTCAATCATTTTTTGACTAGGAAACAGGCTTCTCAAATTAGTAAAAAAACGGCAAGTAATAAAGTTCAAATTTATCAATGTCAGAAGTCTTCTAAAGTTCATGACACCTCAGTTAATCTGATACTTAATCCAATTAAATCTTATTTTAATCCTCTAGAGAACATTCTAAGTGATTCAGATATTGAAAATGGGATAGAATATCTCTTTAGCTTGGAATCTATTGGAATTAGTAAGAATGAAATTTATAGTTCAGAGGATCAAGAACAAATTGCTAGATTTAATGAAGCTATTCAGTTTAAAGATGGCCATTACCAAGTTAAGCTTCCTTGGCATTCAGAAAAAAATAGAACTGGTCCCTTCTAATTTTCAGGTTGCCAGAAAAGTTTTAGGGAGAGTTTCAAAAAATCTTAAAAAGTCAAATCTTTATGAAAAATATGAAGAGGTCTTTGATCAGCAGCTTCAGGATGGAATCATAGAGCAGATTGAAATAGACTTTTCTGATGAAAAGGTGAATAATCACACTTGGATTCCACATAGGCCAGTCATTAAGATGGAAGAGCAGGTCTCAACTAAGATTAGACCAGTTTTCAATTGCTCACTAAAAACTGATAAGAATCTACCTTCTTTGAATGAGGCTGCATATACTGGAGTTGATCTAATGGAGTCTTTGCTTAAACTGTTATTTTGCTTTAGAACTAATGATATAATCTTGCTGAGTGACATCAAGCAGGCATTCCTGTCAATTAGGCTCAGCCAAGAGTTTGATAAGAACCGTTTTTGTTTCCTTTGGGAAAGGGATAAATTGATTGCTTATAGATATAGAACTCTAGTATTTGGATTTACATCATCACCCTTCATTCTACATTATGTAATGAAGAAACATGCCAGTAAATTTCCACTTGACAAATGCACTGACATTCTTTCCAGTCAATTCTATGTTGATAATTTAATATTCACAGGCAATAATTTTAAGGAAATGACTGACCTTTATCGGCTTTGCTATGAAAGAATGGCCCTTGGTGGTTTTATTTTAAGATCTTGGAATTCAAATTCACTTCAACTGAGACAACTGATAGAAAAGGATGGCAAATTAGTTGAACATTCAAATGAGACAGAGAAAATTCTTGGATACAGATTTAATCCTAATATGGATGAGATGCAGCTTGCACCTGTTGAATTTCACTCTGTCAGTACTAAAAGACAATTGTTATCCGAGACTTCAAGTTTGTTCGATCCACTGGGGTTAGTCTTACCCATTAGTATCAAAGGAAAGTTATTGATGAGGAAGGTGTGGCAACACAAATTAGGATGGGATGAAAAATTACCTGAGGACATAATAAATGAATGGGATAATATCAAACCAGGTTTTGAGAAAGCCAATCTGGTCTCCTTTAATAGGCAGGCATTAAATGAGAATGAAGAATATGGACTTAATATTTTTAGTGACAGCTCACAAAATTGCTTTGGGTTTGTTGCTTATGGTACTAGTAAGGAAAATAGTTCCCTCTTATTTGTTAAAGCAAAAGTGGCTCCTGCTAACAAGGAAAAAGAACATAGCATCCCAGTCTTGGAGCTACTTGGAGTGATTCTTGCTTTAAAGTGCATATCCACTATTTTGAATGCCTATTCCAATATAAGATTCAACTATATTAATATTGCTGTTGATGCACAAGCTCTGCTCAACTGGTTAATAACCAGACAGACTAAACTGAAATCTAAGTGTCAAAAATAGAATAGGTGAAATGGATAGTAAACTACAACAGCTTGAAAGGGATTATAACATTCCCATTAGTTTTAATTATGTCAAAACTGAAAATAATCCTGCTGATCTCTTAACTAGAGGCTTAACCTACAACAAATTCATCGATAATTTTGAATTTTGGCTCAAGGGACCAGATTGGATGAAATATGATTTAAATACCTGGCCTAAATACCCATTGTTGAGTGTGGGTTTTAATCTGATAAATCAAAATATCAATACTCTCAATACCATGCAAGGAAAGGAAGTTGAAATCAAACCTATTTTTGACATTAATAAGTTTTCAAACTATAATAAAGTTATGAAAATCACTGAGTATCTCTTCAAGTGGATTTGTATGAAAAGTGGTGAAAACTCTCATGAGAAGGCATTGGATTATTGGATCATGATAAATCAGTCCATCAGTTTTGCTAAAGAAATTAGCTTCCTTAAACAAGTGGATACACTCGAGTCAAGTAACTTTAAAAATTCAGAAGTGCCTTCCTTAGTATTGAATTTAAACTTGTTTCTTGATGAAAAGAGCATCCTGAGATCACGAGGAAGGATTTCCAAATCACTTTATTTTGATTATAATGTACACAATCCTGTACTTTTGGGAAAAGATCACTTTTTCACTGTACTTTTTACCAGATTTTGTCATGCTCAGGTACAACACATGGGAGTCAGTACTACCTTAAATTTCCTAAGGTCCCAAGGATTCTGGATCCCAAAGGGTAGATCTTCTGTTAAAGCTTCAATTAAGGACTGCAAAATTTGCCAGAAGTATAATGCACTTGCCTATAATTACCCTAAAGTAACCAGTATGCCTAAGCAGCACATGAATCTGATCAGACCTTTCAATCATGTGGGAGTTGATTATACAGGTCATGTGTTTTTGAGGAAAGATAATACTAATGCTTTGAGTAAATATTTTATATTGATTTTCACTTGCCTTAATATCAGGGCTGTCCATTTTGAGTTGTTGCCTGACATGTCAACTAAGAATTTCATTCTGGCCTTTCAAAGATTTTGTAATCAGTATACTATTCCAACTTACTTGTACAGTAATAATGCTCGATCATTTGTGAAAGGTGGAGACATATTAGAGAAAACTCTCGAGTCGAATGAATTTTTGGATGAACTCTCAAAAAACAAAATCAAACATGTAAGAATCCCAGTATATTCAGCATGGGTTGGAGCAGCTTGGGAACGTCTTATCAGAACAGTAAAAAACTGCCTGTATAAGGCAATTGGAAGATCTAAATCAACATATTTTGAGTTTCTCACTGCCCTTTCAAACATAAAAAAATGCCATTAATTGTAGGCCTCTCACTTATAGAGCCAGTTCAGAAGAATTTGAATTTATAACTCCAAATTCATTCCTCAAACTTAACAACATTGGTTCATTGATGTTCAAAGATGAAACTGATATTTGGGTTAATGATGAAAATCAGGAAAATCTTGAAAATGCACTTTGCAAGCAGAATGAGATGTTTGAGGAATTCAGAAGATTGTGGTATGAAGACTATCTTCTGAGTTTAAGGGATCATGCAAAAAATCTTTACCAGAAAGAATGGTCTGACAAGATAAAGAAAGGAGATGTAGTTTTGATTAAACATCCAAATAAACCCAGACCTTTTTGGTTAATGGGAATAATATTAGAGATAATTATTGGGCATGACAATAAGGTTCGGATTGTTAAAGTGAAACAAAATAATGGAGAAATTGCCTTCCATACAATAAAGAATTTGTATCCCATGGAATTAAATATCACTCTTGGAAGTCAAAACCCATCACAACCTTCAGAGGTAGATACTGGAAACGACTCAAATCAAACAAATCCTCAAGCTCCATCTGCAAATAATAGAGATCTCAAACCAAAAAGAAAGGCTGCATTAAAGCAGCGTGAACTTATGAAAAATAAACTTGATTATTTATAAATTATAAATTGGGTATTAGGTGTTGGGTAAAATGCTACACCCTGGTTCTGGGGTGAGGATACACGAGTTTAGGTGGTGGTTTAGATACTTTACCCTTAATCTAAGGGTGAGAACAAAATGTTTTATTAAAGATTGATTAGAGGCATTAAATCTTATTGAATCATTTGTATTTATATTGATTTGGACACAAGGTTGCGTTGCGTTGCATTGCATTTGTTACAAATGCAATCTCTTGTCTGGAGTATATTAGAAATTACGTAAAAGGTGACGTCATATTGAACTCGTTTATTGAACTCTAGAAGTTTAATTTCATTAAAGTAATAAATTATGTATATTTAAATTATTGGATAAAATCTGAATAATTAATAATGTTAATGATCAATTGCTACTGATAATTTGTAGTCTATTGAAAAATTTGAACATTTGAAATAAATACCGAAAATTCTGGTCGGTGAAAAGTAAACAATGGTCGCGAAAATTATAGATATTGCGTGTGGCCTGCGACCGGATTCACTCAAATACTTGTTTTCGAGAAGTCAAGACGCTTAGAATTTGTGTCAACTGAAACTACAGAAAATCAATTTCGGAGGAACAATTACTCCCAACTATAAAGAGAAACCTCTCTTTAAAACAAAGCATAAGATTATACAATTGAAAATAACGGATAAACTTAATAAGGCGAAAGGGACGTAAGTATAACTCGGCCGAGTTAAAACCGGTCTCTCGAAAATCCGCCTTTTCTTTAAATTACATCTAAAATTCCAGAAGAAGGTAAGAATCAACTTTCTCATTTTGAATTAGTTTAACTAAAGTAAGAATTATTTGTTTGGATGAGGAAAACAGATCCTTTTCCAATATATGCACATATGTATATGTATATATATATATTACAAAGGATTACAAAGGCGGAGCATGCCGACAGGAGACCTTTTGATCCATATCTAGGTCGGGTGCGAAAAAAACAAAATCATATTAATAATAAAATAATAAATAAAAAATATGATAATGTAAATAGCAAATAAAATACATAAATAAATGCATAGGTATAGTTAAATAATAAACAAACAGGTAAATAGTAAATAATAATAAATTGACATATAACTAATAATAAATGAAAATCAGACAGACAAATGATAACAAAACAAAAACAAATAATACAAGATAAATTATAATCATTACAGCATCTTAGGTATTTATCTAAATGATTCTTAAAGCTTCGAACTGAACTACATTGCACTACCTGTGCAGGAAGTTTATTCCATTCATTAACTACACGGTTGGCAAAGTTGTTTCTACCTACTTCCAAATTGAATCTATTTCCGGACAGTTTGAGACCATTGTTTCTTGTCTGATTCTCATTCAATGTGAAAATTCTGTCACTTTTGATGTTGTCAATTCCCTTTAGAATTTTAAAGACCTGTATCAAGTCACCTCTGAGTCTACGCTTCTTTAGGGAAAACAGATTCATATGTTTTAGTCGATTTTCGTATGATTTATTTTTGATATTTGGAATCAGTTTTGTGGCTCGCCGTTGTAGCTTTTCCAGTCTGTCAATGTCTTCAATAAGATTCGGTGACCATACGGAAACAGCATATTCCAAATGTGGACGAACTAACGATTTATATAGCTTGTTAATGAGAGATGAACTTTTGAAACCAAACGATCGCGCGCGCAATCAGTCCTAGATTCTTGTTTGATTTCTCAGAGGTTGAAATACACTGCTTAGAATATTTGATATCGTTACTGACAGTTACACATAGATCTTTTTCATTATCCACTTTTGTTAACGAATTTACAAATAATTTGTAATCTTGCATTTACTTGTGTTAAATTTCATTAGCCACTTTTCAGACCATTGCTGTAATTTATCTAAATCTTCTTGAATATCTAATTGGTTTGAGTGATCATTTGCCACTCCGCACAGTTTTGTATCATCAGCAAATTTGGAAACAGTAGATTTTAGTCCATGGTCTATATCATTTATGTATACTATGAATAGAAGTGGCCCAAGAACGAAACCCTGAGGAACTCCACTTGCAACGCTTTTCCATCCAGAAGTTTTTCCATTTAAAACAACTCTGTTTTCGACCATTCAACCAATTACTAGTCCAACCTAATAGGCTACCACTTATTCCATGCAAAGCTAATTTAGTAAGTAGTCTTTCGTGTGGGACGGTATCAAAAGCTTTTGCAAAGTCTAGATATACTAAATCTATATTGTTTCTTTTGTCATAATTTGAGATAACTGTGTTGTAGAATTCGAGTAAGTTAGTCACGCAAGAACGTTTCCGTCTGAAACCAAGCTGGCTATCATTTATCAAACGGTTACTTTCTAAATGATGTTCGATAGCATCTCTGATGATAGTTTCCATTATTTTTCCTACGATTGAAGTCAAACTTATAGGCCTATAGTTATTTGGTTTCTTTTTGTCACCTTTTTTGAATATGGGAGTAACGTTAGCTAGCTTCCATTCTCTTGGGACATCTCCGGATATGATGGATTTCTTGAAAATAATTTCTAATGGAACAACAATCTCATTTTTCATTTCCTTCCAAATTCTTGGATGCCAACCGTCAGGCCCTGGTGTTTTATTAACTTTGAGTTTGTCTATACACCTTTTAATTTTTTCTTTTATTATATTTACCGTAGTGAGTAAGTTTACCCTAGACTTTTCACAGGTTTCAGTTTGGAATTCACCTTGAGGTGTTTCGTTTACGAATACCGAGCTAAAATAATTGTTTAAGATATTACACATTCCTTCATTTGAATATTCAAGTTGACCGTCAGGAGATAATAGTGGACCAATGTGATTCCTAACAACCTTTTTATCTCTAATGTAACTATAGAATTCTTTGGGATTCTCTTTGGATTTATCAGCGATGTTCATTTCGTATTGTCGTTTTCTTTTTCTTATTGTCTTTTTTAAATCTCTCTGTATTGATACATAACTTTCATAGTCATTAGATGCACCCGAGCACATATATTTCTTATAAGCCTGTCTCTTTTTAGCAATACTTTTTTCAGTTTCTTTGTCGAGCCACTTTGGGCGAGCCTGATTTGGGGGACGTCTGTCCTTAAAAGGAATGTAAGTTTGAATTATCTTAGTGAGCGTATTTTGAAATATTTCCCACATCTGATCTACAGGTCTTTCATTTAATTTTGCCTCGCAATCTGTAAGCTGAAGCTCCTGACGTAGTCCTTTGAACTGAGCTTTACTGAAATCGGGTATTTTAGAAACACAAGTATCTATTCTAAAATTGTTTAGGAGTTTGAATCTAACTAGGTTGTGGTTTTCAAGTCTCTTCTATAGCTGTCTTTTTTTATTTTCTTTCCGTGTCCTCTTGTATTTCTGTTATCCCATTTTATCAGATTCTCTCTATCAGTAATTTCCATGCCTTTCATGATTCTGTAAATAGCTATCAAATCTCCTCTCTTCTTTGCTCTAGTGTCTGTAGTTCAAGTTTTTCTAGTCTCTCTTCATATGATAGTTTTGAGAGCGTTGGTGCCAGTTTTGTAATTACTCTTTGTATTCTTTCAATTTTTTTTTATACATTTTTTTGTACTTGGTGACCATATCGTTGCTGCATATTCCAATCTTGGTCTTATCAGGGTGATTATGATTTTCCTCACCATTTCTTCATCCAGGTATGTAAATGCAACTTTGATTGTACTTATTAAATTATAAGTTTCTCCAAAAATCTTATTTGTTTGTTTCTCAGGTGACATATTATTCATAACAATGACTCCCAGGTCCTTCTCATTTTCTACTTTTTTTATTCCTTCTCCCAATTTATATGCTCCTGTTATTCTGTTTTTGCTTTTTCCAAATTCCATTATACTACACTTTTTTGTATTGAACTCCATCTCCCACTTCCTACTCCATTCCTGTACTATATTTAGATCTCCCTGTAGTGATTCACAATCTTCTTCAGTTTTCACTCTTTTCAGTAGTTTTGCATCATCTGCAAAGAAGCTCGTATAGCTTTCTATTCCTTCATCCATATCATTAATATATATAGCAAACATTATTGGGGCCAGTACTGTTCCTTGCGGAACACCGCTTATTACTTCATTCCATTTTGAGTGCTGGTTTCTTATCACTACTCTCATTTTTCTTTCTTGCAAAAAGTCTTCCATCCAATTTAGTAGTTTTCCCTGTATTCCTCCTTCAGTTTCTAATTTCTTAAGCAACTTCTTATGTGGTACTTTGTCAAAAGCTTTCTTTAGGTCTAGAAATGCACAGTCCGCCCATCCATCTCTTTCTTGTATTATATCTATTAGCCTTGAATAGAAACATATTAAATTGGTGACGCATGATCGTCCTTGTCTGAATCCAAATTGCCTTGGATTTAACACTTTGTTTTTTTCTAAATATTTTACCCATCTACTTTTGATAATTCTTTCACAAATTTTTGCTATTGTACTTGTTAGAGAGACTGGTCTATAGTTTGTAGGTTCTTCTTTATTTCCTCCTTTATATATAGGTACTATATTTGCTTTTTTCCAATCTTCTGGAACTTTTCCTTCTTTCAAGGAACTGTTTAGTATGCTATGTATTTTGTCTGCCAGTTCATTCCTGCATTCTTTCAGAATCCAGTTTGCTATATCATCTGGTCCATGCGATTTTCTGACATCAAGATTACTCAAGTGTGTCAATATTTCATTCTTTGTTACTTCTATTTCTTCCATAGGGGGGACTTTCTCTTTCCATTCAATCTCTTCAGGTTGTATGTTCTCCCTTGTAAACACTGATTTAAAATGTTTGTTCATAATTTCCGCCATTTCCATTTCCTCAGTGTATTCAACTCCCTCTTGTCTTAATTTCTCCAAGTCCTGTTTGTTTTTCAGTTTATTGTTTACAAATCTGTAGAATAGTTTTGGTTGATCTTTACACTTTTCTATGACATCTTTTTCATATTTTCTCTTTTCCTCTCTGCACGTTTGTACATATTCATTTCTATAACCGGTATATATTTTCCATTTTTCAGGTCTGTCTTTTTTCCATCTGGTCCAGGCTTTGTCTCTTTTGTCTCTTAGCTCCCTACAACTTTTGTTGTACCAGCATTTTACATATTCTTTTTCTTGTTTTTGTCTTGGGACATACTTTTCCACTCCTTTTTTGTAAATTTTTGTCAAAATATTCCATTTCTCTTCCACTGTTGTTTCTTCTTTGTATATTTCTTCCCAGTTTTCTTGTTGAAAGAATTCTCTTATTTTATCAAAGTTTGTTTTTTCATACATCATTCTTCCTTTTCTATATTGCTCATTTCTTTTCCTATATTTTTCTTCATTAAGTTCCAGTTCAATCAATATGTGGTCATTTTTACTTATTGGTGTTTTATATTCAATCTTGTCCACTATTCTAGGTTCAGATGTAATTATTAAGTCTAGTCTCGATGGTTCTTCTTTATTTCTATACCTGGTGTTCTCCTGTATCCATTGTGTCATTGTATGGTCAGTAATCATCTCAAGTAGAGCGTTTCCCCATGAGCCGTCTCCACCCTTTACTGTAATTTCTTCCCAGCAGATTTCTTTGCAATTAAAGTCGCCCATTATAACTATTCTTCCTCCATCTTCCATTATTTTATTTAATGTTATCTTTGTGTCCTCTAACATATTTTCATGTTCACTCTCCTCCCATGAGGCTGTTTTCGGAGGCACATAATTTATCACAAATTTTCTGCTCTTTTTATCTCTGTCTTCCACTTCTATCATAATCATCTCTACTGTATTCTTTCCATATATGACACCCTTCACGTTTATATCCTTCTTAGTCAGGAACATAACTCCACCCCCTTGTTTTTTCTCTCTGTTTTTAATCCAATAATTATATGCATCATGTCCTACACTGTTGGGTGGTAGTGGGCCTTTTAATTTTGTTTCTACAATTCCCATTATGTCCGGTTCTTTTTCTTTCAAATAATCATTCAGCTCATTCAATCCTGTTATTAATCCATCTATATTTGTGTAAGACACTCTTGGTTTTCTGTCACTTCCATTGTGTTCTCTGTTTCCCTTTTGTTTTTCTCTTGTATGTCGAACTGCCTTAGTTTCATATTCACTACTCTCCAATAGAATCTCTCTTTCTCTGACTCCGTTCTGTTCTCGTTTTTTGTCTTAGCTTCAAGTCTTTTCTGCTTTTCTTCCTCTCTTTCCTCTTTATTCATTTCCCTTTTTATCCATACCTTTTTATATTGTTCACTTGTTGCTAGTTTCCCTGTTTTGGATAAGATATTCTCTGCCGTCGTTTGTGACCTGAATTTAATCTTAATTGGTCTGGTCTTATCTGTACTATACTTTCCGAGCCTGAATTTTTCCTCAATTTCCTTCATAATTTCTGGTTCATCTTCCTGAACTAATTTGAGCAAACTGCTTACTTTTTCATTTTTCTCATTGGTTCTTGAGGTTCTATCTGGGTTATGTTTCTCTTCCATTCCTAATATAATTATACATTTCTTTTTGTCAGCTAAGTCTCTTACTATATTCTCCTTCTGTCTCATCACTTTAATAACTGAGTCTTCAGTTTGTTCTCTCATTTGCTGTTTAATTATATCAGTAAATGCAACTTTACTGTTTTTTTATCGACTTCCATCCCTCTCTGTTTTCTTTACTATTCCTCTTCAATTCCTCATTCTCCACCTTTACTTCTTTTAACTGTCTTTTCAGGTTTTCTATTTCATCAGTTAAGTTTTTGTTCGCCGTCTCTAGTTCTTCCAATTTTTCAACCCTCCGTATAATATTGTTAACATGACCTAACCTACGCTCCAAGTCCTCGATCATCATATCCTTCTCTTCTAGTCTTGTCAGTCGGGGGGGAGTTTGTGTCCCCCCCCCCCACCCTCTTTAAATCCCTGGAAAATATTCTCATCACTTTCTACTGTATTGCTCTTATCTATACTTGTAATCTTTACATTTTTAATAGACATTTCATCGTCGTCGGGAGGTCGTTTGTTTACCTTTCGCCTGTCTGTCTGGGCCAATTCTACTCCTTCCTCATTTCCTTCCATTTCCCTCGGTAATCCCTCCCCTTTTCCTCTTTCCCTACTTTCCTACTACCCCACGAGCAATTTCCCCCCACCCTGTAAATACAATAGGCACATCTCTTTGCGTTGGGATCCACAATACTTCAATTTTCTTCAGAACGTCTTCTAAGCCGTCCGTTCGTTGAAGTGTGTGTGTGTGTGTGTGTGTGTGTGTGTGTGTGTGTGTGTGTGTGTGTGTGTTTGTATAAATACATTATGTATATTGTGTATACACTTGTACACACACACACACACACACACACACACACACACACACACACACACACACCCCACCCCACACACACACAGTCATTTTCCATAGAAATGAACGCTCACATTTTGTCGTTCGTCAGTGAGCCTATCTGTGTTACCAATGTTTGTGTTCGTGGATACTCCTCGTTTCGACCACGTCTTGCGAGAGCCGGGGTGTCTCTACAGGAACAAGTAAGGCGACGCGACACTTGGCTGGTCCATCTCGAAGAAGAGGAAGGACTTGGACAGAATGATCCTGTGAGGACCCTGAAGGTTCCTGATCGCCAAAGCGATCGTCAAGAAACCCGAAAATTAATTCGGGAAGGAACCTCAGCTGACAGCAGTCGGGTGATAATTAATTAACCCTCAAGGGAATGTTCCCGGAGTCCAGCTCCCGCACCGGAGTGCCATGGCGAACTCGACGCCTCTCATGGAGATGACACCCTCCGTCAGTCGAGGGGGTCGGCCGATGATTTTATTCAGCTGAGGGGAGCCCCGGCATCAAGTTAGAAAGCACGTGTGTAATCTCGAAAGGCTCGAGATATGATGCAGATTTTCTAAGGTGTTCCTGGGGCTCCTCCTGAGAGGAATAAAATCGTTTGTCAGTCGCCAAAGCAAAATCTCCAGAGGAGCGCCAAGGATAACCAGATAATGCTGTCAAGCACAGACAGCTGGCGTTGCTCGTGTACCAAATTGGTACTTTATACTCCGTGGCAAAAGAAAAAATGACGCCGCGAGGATCCCCGACAGATATTACTCCGGAGGGCGCTATGACCCGGGTTCTCTTTGCTCGTACATTGCGAGACGGATGTGGACTTTCCTGCCAGGTCTGGAAAAGGACCGCCGGATCTTTGATGCAAAGTTGCATGAAAAAAAGAAACAGACGAACAAAATTTTGTGCCCATTATATGGATTTAATCGCATGATCGGTGTCGCGTTCAAGCTACACGACGACCCTGTTCAGGCCAGGAGGCCCTCGTGACCATCACCAGCATGATAAAATGACCTCTTGACTGCCATTATACGAGTGCCAAGGGAGCTGAGAGACAACACTGTTAACCCCAGATGGAGGACAATGACGGGAGTTCTGACTTCAGTGATATTGTTCTGCTTAAAGCCAGACGATTTTATTCGGTACAAACAAAACCCTCGACTTCAAGAGATTTCTGAGGGCCAGGAGAAGCTCCCACTGGCGTCGTTTAGACTCCCCGAGAAGCTGAAAAAGATATTTGGTAAAAAAAAGAATAAAAGATAAAAAAATAAAAAAAAAAAAAAAAAAAAAAAAAAAAAAAAAAATAAATAAATAAATAAATAAATAAATAAATAAATAAATAAATAAATAAATAAATAAATAAATAGATAAATAAGATAAAATAAATAAAACTCGCTGCAGGAATAGGTACACTCACTATCTAAAACAGCAGTGATTCATGGGTGACTTGATAGAAGCCTTTAAGATCTTAAGAGAAACTATTAAGCAATATATCTTAATATTTTTATTTTATCTTATTTTCTTGTGACCCAAATGGTCTTCCGTCGGTGTGCTTTACCATTGTAATATTGTAGCTCATTATATCTCGGTGAGTCCAACAAACTCTGAGAGAATCCGACGGTCTTCGACAAACTACGACGGACCTCGGCAGATTCCGACGAACCTTAACAGACCCGGACAGAGCCTGACAGAGCTGTGCTTTGGATGGTGGTTTTTTAAGTTAGACATTGATAGCACAGGCGAAGTCTGATGAAGGCCTCTTTGTCAGACTTTAGGCCTTCATTCTTTGCTGTTTTCGCCTCTGACTATTGGGCAAGGGTCTCTTCAAACGTGGAGAGGCCTTTTTGCACTATCTGGCTCTAGTTTCCTTCATTCTTGGATTGATGCCTAGAGTCTTCATGCCTGTTCTGAAGTCTGCCTGCGGTGTTCTTTCTTTGAGCCAGTTCACCACGCGGGAGGTTCCTTGGTGGTGTTTCGCCGCCTTACATTCGCATCCAAGTCAGCGCCTGCGTCTTTGCTTTGGGAAAATGTCCATGCAGAGCGTATGGAAAGCGTTGATCTTTCGTTCCTGTCTGGCACCCACATTCCAAATCTGTCTACCGTGCGTTTTACACTTTGACCTTAGTGTTTCTCCATCCTCTTGTTAATCCATACTAGACTTTCTTCTTCTTTAGAACAAGGAGCTTCTCTGGAGATTATGTTTTGACTATTGATAAACGATTTTTTTCCTCTGAGGAGGAGCCCCAGGAATGTCTTAGGAACTCAAGTTAAATATCGAGCCTTTAAAGATTAAACAGACTTTTTCTGGTTCATTCCCGGGGCTCCCCTAAGCTGAATAAAATCCTAGACCGATTCTTTTGACTTTTGCCGTGATTTCCAAGACGGGCGTCGCTTTCGTCGCATTCTAATACAGTAGCTGGAGTCCAGGAGCTTCCTCTTTGTCGCCATCAGGAAACTGCTGTTGACAGAGATTCATTCCCGAGAGCATCTTCGGGTCCGCTTCCGATCCCTTCGTCGATCTGGAACTTTGAACGACTTCCTTGGGTGTGCAGAAGTCTCTTTTGGTTAGAGACGCCGCTTATTCCTTCAGCGAGTTCGTTTTATTTTCTTTTAATCAAAAATCCTTTTCATGTTGTCAGGGAGTCTAAGCGACGTCAGTAGGAGCTTTCACAGGCCCCCAAAAGCTCTTAAAGACGAGGGCTTTGTTTTCGACCAATAAGATCGTCTGGCGTCTAGCAGAACATAATCACTGATTTAAGAACTCCCATCACTGTCATCCATCTGATGTACTCTCTCTCAGCTCCCTTGGCATTATTGTGGCAGTCACGGGGTGATTTTATTATGCTTGTGATGGTCGGTCAGTCTCCTTGGCCTGAACAGGGTCGTCGAGACGCAACTTGAACGTGGCACCGGCACTCGATTAATCCATATAATGGTCGCTTCCGAAAGTTTGTTTGTCTACTTGTCTTAATACAACTGCCACTTCCCGGGTGTATTCCAGATCTGGCATGGAAGTCCACATCCAATTTGAGATGCATGGACAAGAAAAACCGGATTCAAAGCACCCTCAGGAATAATATTCCTTTTTTTTTTCAAGTCCTCAATTTTCAGTGGATCCTAACACAATTTGCCACGGATTATAAGGCGCCCGTTTGGTACACGAGCGACGCCAGCTGTCTGGGCTTGGCAACGTTATCTGGCGATGGTCGGGCGCCCCTCTGGAGATTTTGTTTTGGCGACTGACAAACGATTTTATTCCTCTGAGGAGGAGCCCCAGGAACACCTTAGAAAATGTGCACCAAATCTCGAGCCTTTCGAGATTACACACATGTTTTCTAACTAGATGCCGGGGCTCCCCTCAGCTGAATAAAATCGTCGGCCGACCCCCTCGACTGATGGAGGTGTGTCATCTCCAAAAGGGGCTTCGAGTTCGTCATCGCACTCCGGTGCGGGAGCTGAACTCCAGGAACATTCCCTTGAGGGTTAATTATCACCCGACTGCTGTCGGCTGAGGTTCCTTCCCGAAATCATTTTCGGGTTTCTTGACGATCGCTTTGGCGATCAGGAACCTTCAAGATCCTCAATGGATCACTTTCTCGATGTCCTTCTTCTTAGAGCCGGACCAGCTTAGTATCGCGTCGCCTTGATTATTCCTGTAGAGACACCCCGACTCTCGCAAGACGTGGCCGAAACACGGAGTGCCCACGGATACAAATATTGTTGACACAGATAGGCTTAGTAACGAACAACAAAATGTGAGCGTCCAATTCTTTGGAGAATGTGTGTGTGTGTGTATACACGCACACACACACACACACAATATATATATATAATATATATATATATATATGTATATATATATGTGTATATATATATGTATATATATATATGTGTATATATATGTATATATATATATGTGTATATATATGTATATATATATGTATATATATATGTATATATATATGTATATGTATATATATGTACATATGTATACATACACACACACACACACATATATATATATATACATATATATATATATAAATATATATATATATATATATATATATATATATATATATATATATTCAGGTCTCTTCTATAACTGTCTTTCTTTATTTTCTTTCCGTGTCCTCTTGTATCTCTACTATTCCATTTTATTAGGTACTCTCTATCAATAATTTCTATACCTTTCATGATTCTATAAATAGTTATCAATTCTCTCTCTTCTTTGCTCTAATGTCCGTAACTCAAGTTTTGCCAGTCTCTCCTCATATTATAGTTCTGATAGTATTGGTGCCAAATTTGTAATTGCTATTTGTATTCTTTCAAGTTTTGTTATACATTTTTTGTACTTGGTGACCACGTGGTTGCTGCATACTCCAATCTTGGTCTTATCAAAGTGACTAGTATTTTCTTCACCATTTCTTCATCCAGGTAAGTAAATGCCACTTTGATTATTCTTATTAAATTATAAGTTCCTCCAAAAATTTTGTTTATATGTTTCTCAGGTGACATATTATTCATAATAACGACTCCCAGGTCCTTCTCATTTTCTACTTTTTTAATTTCTTCCTCTCCCAATTTATATGATTCTACTATTCTTTTTTTTTTGCTTCTTTCAAATTCCATTATACTACACTTCTTAATGTTGAATTTCATCTCCTACTTCCTACTCCATTCCCATACTTTAGTGAGATCACTCTGCAGCGACTCACAATCTTCAGTGTTCACTTTTTTCAACAATTTTGCATCGTCCGCAAAGCTCATATAACTTTCAATCCCTTTATCCATATCATTGATATATATAGCAAATATTATTGGGGCCAGAACTGTTCCTTGTGGAACTCCACTAATCACTTCATCCAAATTAGAGTGTTTGTCTCTTATCACCACTCTTATTTTTCTTTCATACAAGAAGTCTTCCATCCACTTCAGCAGTTTGCCCTGTATTCCTCCTGCAGTTTCTAATTTCTTTAGCAATTTCTTATGTGGCACCTTATCAAAGCTTTTTCAGGTCTAGAAATGCACAATCAGCCCATCCATCTTTTTCTTGTATTACATCTATTAGCCTTGAATAGAAACACATCAGGTTTGTGACGCATGATCGTCCTTGTCTAAATATTTTTTTTTCTTTTTGTCAAATGCTTTACCCATCTAATTTTGATCATTCTTTCACAAATTTTCGCTACCGTACTTGTAAGAGAGACCGGTCTATAGTTAGTAGGGTTTTCCTTGTTCCCCCTTTATATATTGGTACGGTAGCGGTGGAGATAAGAGCATGTTTCTCGATTAGTGTTTCGTTTGAATTTCCTCCGCCGGGCGATTTCCAACCCATGGCTGGATACCGCGGCAGAAGACGGATCGTTGGGCGAGATGTTGTGGGGTCAGCACCGGAGCCAGTCCAGTTTCCTTCAGGGGCGAGTTCTTCTTTTTGTTGAAAATGGGTTGCAGATGTTTTTCGCAAAGGCAAAATACCACGTAGCCGTCGGCCGTTTCACTCAGTCGGGTCACCGGGATTTCCATTTTGCAAAGGGTCGTCAACGTTGTCTCATATTTAGGTTTGGTATTTGTGGCCGCCCGAGGGCGGACTTTCGCACTCATAGTGTGTGTTTATGTGGATATTTTGGTGACGAGGTGGGAAATGATGGCAGCGAGAAAAGGAATTAGAAAAGTAAAAGGATGGCAGAGGAAGGGATGTGGTGTCACGGTATTATATTTACCTATGCCGTTGAAGCGATGGTTTATGTGGGGCAGCGTTGGTTGTTGGGGAGATTATGAGGGAAGGAGATCTTGACGGAGATACAGCGGAGCGAAGGCAAGTCACCGTGACCAATCCTCGTGAGCAACTCTATCATCAATCGGTCTCACAGCGTCGGGTCAGTCACCGCTTATATAGTGCCTACCTAGCAGGGAGGCGCGGTCGATCTCCCAATTCGTGCCCACGCCACGTCCGTCCTTAGGCCGACGCACGTATCTTAACCAGAATAAAGAGCATAAGCCAACCCGAGCTTCATTCTCTCCCTACGTAAGCTAGTCCAACTAACATACTCGTATGTTACACACACACACACACACACACACTGTGGTTAGAGCTCTGGCCTGCCACTACGGAGGTCCGGGTTCGACTCTCGCCCGGGGCTGAAATAATATCAGTATCGCAGCGCTGAGGGGTGTTACTCCAACTCTCGTGGGCGGGGAGTTGGGGGTGTGTGTGTGTGCAAGGTCATAGCATTACCCATAGATCGGACCTACGAGCTCTGAGCTCTCTTCCAGGAGGGAAATAGCTGTCGATCACGAGTCCAACACGTGATCCAAAGACCAAGTGAATACACACACACACACACACACACACTCGGTGGCAAAGTTGGTAGAGCGCTGAACTGGGAAGTAGAAGTGCTCCCAGTACCCAGTTCGAATCCTGCCCAGGGCCGAAATTATTTCGGTATCGCTGTGCCTCGGGTCGTTACTCTGACTCTCGTGGGCGGGGAGTTGAGTGTGTGTGTGTGTGCAAGGTCATAGCATTACCCATAGATCGGACCTACGAGCTCTGAGCTCTCTTCCAGGAGGGAAATAGCTGTCGATCAC
Organism: Oratosquilla oratoria; assembly: GCF_046742065.1. Classification (NCBI taxonomy): domain Eukaryota; kingdom Metazoa; phylum Arthropoda; class Malacostraca; order Stomatopoda; family Squillidae; genus Oratosquilla; species Oratosquilla oratoria. Next base: position 31,135,297 of record NC_134784.1, read on the forward strand.
GAGTCCAACACGTGATCCAAAGACCAAGTGAATACACACACACACACACACACACACACACACACACACACACACACACACACACAAGCTCAGTAATTACTCAATAAAATTTATAATTTTTAATCCAATTTGGCGGAAATTCATTACAGGTAAAAAAAAATAAAATGTATTAGCCGTAGGAATAACAATCCTAGCGAAAAGTAAAAAAAAAATTGATAAACAAATAAAATAATAATAATAATTAACAAGGTACATGCTTTGTAGTACGTTGTTTTCATTCTCGTCCTCCATGCACCCGCTGCCTGCGGTACGGTCACTCCTCCAAGATCTGTAGTTCTGCCCTCTGCCGCAACTGCGCCAAACCATCCCACGTCACTGAGGGTGAATGCTGCGATCTTGCGCCAAACTGCGCTGCTTGTAATGGCACTCACCGCACATTCTCGAGGGAGTGTGAGGAACACTCCTGGCAAAGACTGGTCTCGGAAACTGCGTACAATAACCGAACCAGCTTTCGCGGTGCGGCAGCCATCCTACGGGGGGGTCAGCACCCCACGTCTTACGCATCGGCAACGAAGGCTTCAGTAAAGACTAACCCGTCGCTCCTTCCCTCATCATCACATCCGGATACCACATCATCCGCCGTGACCGTCCCCGCACAATCCTCTCAATCTTCACGCCAGTCGACCTCCCAACGTGTCATATCTCGCGTCACCGACGGTAATCTCATACTTGATTCTCCCCTTCCACATCTGACAAATACACCCAATCTTGGCACTCTGGATCCAGTTAATCCTTCTTCTCGACCCGTAATGTCTTCTGATAGATCACCGAAGAAGCGCCCTGAAGCCAGTAAGTCACAATTGCCCCAGAACAACTCTAAGCCTAGCAAGTCATCAAAATCTTCAACTAAGGTCTATAGATCGCCCACACCATCCTTTGAGAAAAAGCCCCCCTCTTCGGGACAATCGTGCTCTCAGCCCCCATTGGCGCAATCTAGCGCAAACTCTTCATCAATGAGTGACTTCCCCCAGATGACATCCATTTCCACCCCGTCGTCTGTGCAGGATGGGGAGATTCCTGACACCGAAGACGTTATGATGAAGAGCCCAAGCAACTCCACAACTTCGCTCTTGGACCTTCCATCATTCCCGCAGTTACCTAAACATCCCCCTGCCCTTTCCGGCAAGAAGCTTCCCCAGAAACGACCCCTGCCCGACGGCGACTCGAACGACCGCCCATCCAAGACCGCGCCCTCCAACACCTCCCTTCAGCCTCCTCCCTCAGTGTCCCCCAAATCCAATAAAAAGCTTACACAACCTCACCCTATCAAAACCACGCCAGATCCGTCGAGGAAACAACCGCCACCTAATCCCGATCCATCTTCTAAATCACCAGAACAAAGACCGAAAGAAAGAGACCAGAGAGCCAAGACCTTACCTCAAAAAACTCCTATGGGACGCGAATCTCGTAAACCCCATGATGGCCAACTTAAGCCGTCCCCCATCGGGGGGCGGCACTCTAATTAATTCTTCAAATTCTCACCACCCACGACACTCCTTCAATGGAACATCCGAGGTCTTCGTGCGAACGGGGAGGAATTGAAGTACCTCCTCCGTGAACACAACCCCGGAGTTGTCTGTCTTCAAGAAACTATGCTTCCCTCCAGTCACTATAATCTAGGTATGAACTACAGGTTCTACGGTACCGTTCCTGCAGCCGGTTCTCCAAGCAGGGGCGGTGCTGCAATAGTCGTCCACGCAAGCGTTCAACATTCAACCATCCCTTTGCGCACAACTCTCCAGGCGACCGCTGTACGGGCCATCCTTAGCAAGAGCTACACAATCTGCTCCCTATACCTGCCACCAAGCTCTAGCGTTAATGCTTCCGACATCCAAGAACTTGTCGATGCACTCCCACCCCCATTTATCATTCTTGGTGATCTGAACGCACACAGTCCTTTGTGGCATAGCTCTTCCCGTAACGAGAAGGGCCGCGCCATTGAAAAACTTTTAGAGGAGAACGAGATCTCCCTCATTAACGATGAAAACCCGACTTATCATAACATCTTCCTCAACACTACTTCTGTCCTGGACCTCGGAATCTGCACTTCAGCGGTCCTCGTGGACTTCTCCTGGAGGGTGTGTGCGGATTTACACGGCAGCGACCACTACCCGATAGTAGTCTCTCGTGTTTCTCCTCCCCCCATCTCCCAGCCCCAAAGGTGGAAGTTGAAAGCGGCAAATTGGTCACTCTTTGGGGAGCTGTGCTCCGAACTAAGTGACTTGCGAGTGGATGACCCGATTCAAGCTTATAACCAATTCGCCTCAATTATTCTTAACGCCGCCGGCTATTCCATACCGATTAGCCGCCCACCGATTGGCAGGCCACCTGTTCCCTGGTGGGACACCACCTGCTGGAAGCTTCGTGACACCGCTCGTTCCTGCTACCGGCGTTTACGTCGCCTTCCGACGGAGACCAATAAGATGGTATACCAGAAAGCGGTTGCGACCAAACGAAAGTATATGAAGGAGGCGAAGCGCATATCATGGCAGAACTACGTATCGACCATTAAAACGTCGACGCCTTCGGCGTCAGTTTGGAACCGAGTGAAGAAGCTTTCCGGCAGGTACATACCATCTCCTCAACCGTCTCTCCTTATAAATAACACCGTTATCTCAGACCCGTGCGAGGTGGCCGAGGAACTCGCCACACACTTCTCCCGTATTTCCAGCTCTACTGCCCTACATCGAGAACTCCAGCTACCGGATCACGTGACGAATTCTGATGACCACGCTCCTACCGACACTGAAACTTACAATCTGCCCTTCTCCCTCCGCGAACTCAAGCATGCTATCGACCAGACGCCGAATACTAGCCCAGGCGACGACACGATTAGTGTGGACATGATTAAACACCTTCCTTCGGAGACTCTCATAACCCTTCTAGCGATATATAACAGGATTTGGTACTCTGGTCTCTTACCATTATCTTGGCGATTGTCTACGATCATCCCCATAGCCAAGCCAGGCAAGGATCACCAGATCCCTTCTAGTTACCGGCCGATCGCCCTGACGAGTGTATTATGCAAGATATTTGAGAGGATGGTCAACCTTCGACTTGCCCACTACCTGGAGAATAAAGACCACCTCACCCCTTACCAATTCGGCTTTCGCCGACACCGCTCCACCTTAGATCCTCTACTCCGTTTTTCGACACACGTGCAGGACGCCCTAGTGCGCAACATGAATACCATCGCCGTCTTCTTCGACCTGGAGAAGGCGTACGACACGACTTGGAGAGGGGGTATCTTGATGAACCTCCTCGAGATGGGAGTAAGGGGTAGGATGTTTTCCTTCCTTCGAGCTTTCATATCAGATAGGACTCTGAGAGTGAAGATCGGTGGAGCATATTCGTCGCCCAAACCCCAGGAGCAAGGTGTCCCCCAAGGCAGCGTCATCAGCCCCACCTTGTTCTTGGTCAGCATCAATGGAATAGTCCAGGCGGTTGCTGAGGCAGACACTTCACTCCAGTGCTCACTCTTCGCTGATGACTTCCTTTTGTACTTCTCCTCCATAAACCTTTTCACAGCAATCACACGCACTCAGAGCGGTGTAAATGCTGCTACTTCCTGGGCCTCTCGCAGAGGCTGCCGATTCTCCTCATCGAAGACGGTGGCGATGCACTTTTGCAAGTCTCAACAACGACCGCGCCAGAAAGTTCCTCCACATATTATTCTGGGAGGCATTCCAATACCCTATGAGCAGTCGACTAAGTTTCTTGGGGTCATTTTTGACCAAAACCTTACGTGGAACAACCACATACTCAATCTTAGATAATCTTCCCTCTCCGCCCTCAACATCTTAAAGACGGTTTCTGGACGTGACTGGGGAGAGGACCAGCCTTCGCTCCTCAGATTATACCACGCCCTCATAAGATTACGGCTGGATTAAGCGTGCCAGATCTATTCTTCGGCAAGTGCGACGTCCCTCCGCTCCCTCGATACAGGCTTTGCGACTGTGTACTGGTGCCTACCATACCTCTCCTGTCGAATCCCTCTACGTCCTCTCTGGCAATTTGCCGCTCTCTAATCGAAGGGAGCAACTTTTACTCTCCTTTTACTTCAAGTGCAAATTGTTCAGAAAGATACCATCTTTTGACGTGGTTAATAACGTGAGACTCAGGGATACATACAACACCAAAAGATCGGCTTCAGTCCCAGCACACATACGCGCGCTCCGTCTACTTGAGGAGGGAAGCGACTGCCCCCTTAAGGTGTCCGAATCCAGAAACTTTGATACCCCACCTTGGTGCAAGCCCATTCCCGAGTTCTGCCCCATGGAACAATCAAAAAGTGGACACCTGCCCTACATCGTTGCTGCCTCGTTTGAGGAGCATAAAGAATCACATGCCGACTCCATCGCGGTCTATACTGACGGGTCAAAATCTCCCGCTGGTGTGGGCTGCGCAGCCGTAACATCGTCTCAAACTTTCACGGCAAAATTACCCTTCACCTCATCTGTCTTTACGGCTGAACTTTACGCAATTTTACTCGCTTTGAAGCACTTTATTCTTAATTCAGATTTTAATGATTTTACCATTTATAGCGACTCTCAATCATCAATTTTAGCACTTACCAATTTTATTCCGTCCCACCCCATGATATCTGAGATCCAAGAGTGGCTAACGAGAACAGCAGCCAGGGAAAAAACTGTCCGATTCTGCTGGTCCCCTGGACACGTTGGTATCATTGGCAATGAGAAGGCGGACAGAGCGGCCAAATCTGCGGCGGCCCGTCCCTTACCATCGCGCGGGGACTCTCCCTTTTCCGACATCCGCACTACCATCTCCTCCCGCGTGCGTAGAAAGTTTGACACCACCTGGGACAATATTAGAACGAACCAAAAGCTACGGAGCATAAAATGTTCTGCAGATCACTGGCCACTCCTTTCCCACCACAACCGTTTCTATCCGAAACTTTTAAACCGTTTACGTATTGGACATTCAAAGATAACCCACGATTTTTTATTCTCTCTTCCCCGGATTCCCCCTTCTTGCAAGAGGTGTGGCTCCCCCTTTTCCGTTCGTCATTTCCTGCTCGAGTGCAGATACTACGAGCCTTGGCGGCGGAAGTGGGGCCTCCCTCCTGACCTCCGTAAGATGCTTGGTGCTACACCCATGATACAACCCCTTGTAGGATTTTTAAAAGACGTTAATTTATTCTATTATATTTAATCTTAACTGTGTCGTACCTATGTATTGGTAATCTTACTTCTATTGTAGTTCGCTACTTAATGTCTAGGCTTCGTATATATTTCGTAGATTATTTTAATAATTAGTCAGACAATAACGTTGTAGTTGTTTTAATTTTTAGAATCTAATATTTTAATCTCGTTATCTATTTTATCCCATGGCACGAATGGTCTAACGACCCTGTGCAGGGCTTTTGCCCACTCTAATTAATCAATCAATCAATCAAATGTAAGACCCTGTTCAATTAATTTTAATTCTCTCATTTCTTTTAATGTCCATTCATTAGGTATACTTTGTCTGCAAAAACAAGGTATATTATCATGTTCTGTATCATTTCCAAACACATTATCCAAGGATATCTTAAAGTCAGGGAATTTAGACACCTCCATTTTCTGTATACTTATATCAAGTAAAACATGGTTCATCCTAATACAAGCACTGTTGCTTCTTCTGTTTATACCAGTACTCATGCTATTTCTAACATAATAGCCAAATTTGTTTTCTAACAACTGGAGGTTACCTACAATTTTTTAACACTAGGTAATAACTGACAACAATCTGAACCAATCAGCATATCTACCTTGCCAACCAGTCTTAATAGTAACAGTGGATTCACGTGTAATCTTAGTTCATTAGCATCAACCTTGTACACATTCGATGTTATCTCATCAAGCCCATAGGCCTTAATTTTCCAAATTTTGTCATGTTGGTCTACCAAGGGAACAGTGTACTCCTTACTCACACATTATCCACTTTTGTGATGGTCATTTGAACATCCTTTCCAATTGACCCTAATTTTTTTTTGCCATTGAGTGCTTTATAACAGTTACGTGTGATTCACTATCCCACAATGTGATTATGGGTACACTGTTGTGATATATTGAGCTAACCATCAAAACCTTTGATGTTTTGTGGTCATTTATATGAAACATTTTTCCATTCACAGATGGTGCCACATGCCACATTCCTTGTTGTTAAAGATCACATTACAAGTCTCCTTCCTGGTACAATTCCTCACCCTATGTTGATTAGACAAACATTTAAAGCATAAATTTTTACTTCTGACAATTTCTAATATTTCTCTATTACTTAATTTAAATCCATAACAATCGTGAGTATCATGGGTATTGCTCTCATAAAACCTACATCAGTATGCAGACTGACTTGAATTATCCTGTTTATATCAGTTGTTATTGTCAGCTAAATTCTTAAGTACCTTAGTTATATCTAATAACTGTCTTTCCATATTAGCCTGATTATCCTGCAATTCTTTCCCTAGTGTGCAAAGGTCATTATTTTGAGTTTCTGTGCTAACTACATTTGTGTTTGACCTCTGGTTACTGGTGGTTCTAACAGCAGATCTGAGTTAACAAATATTCCAATGATTTATCAAATTCCAGACTACATCCACTAGCATCCATCACTGCCACCCATTCTCTTTTCTGTGTAAATGGTATGACTCCACCATACCTAAAACATTAGTAGAATTCATTTCAGCTTGTAATCTCATCTTCTTTAAATCCAAATAACACCTCTCAACCATATGTATCATCTCAACAAGTCCCTTGTCGTCACCATTGGCTACTGTACTGTACTAGAATAGTATTACTATGGCAACCATCTTTTCTCAACACTCAATCTCCTCAGTTTGGGACACTACTAGTACCATACTAGTACTCTACTAGTACTGTATTAGTACTATACTGTACCAGTATTATACTATAGTACTATACTATAGAGAAAACTGAGTGCAAGAGAGACTTGGGAGTTAAAGCGAGTCTTGAACTTTAATTCAGGAAACAGTGCATTACCTCCAGGAAGAGAGCTAACAGAGCATTAGGTTTCATTGCTAGGACTGTTACGAACAGAAGTGCAAACCCATCCTTGACTATGTGGTACATTTCTGGTCTCCATCCTGTAAAATGGAGATCAATTCACTAGAATCGGAACAGAGGAAAATAACCAAAATGATACATGGGTTCAGAAATGTACCATATGAGAAGAAGCTTAGGCACCTTAACTTCCACTCTCTGGAAAGATGCAGAATGCAGGGTGATCAGGATTCTTTGATTTGTTGAAGTTGTTGACTTAACAGTTGGGCCTAGTATGTCGCTTGTACAATGTAGAACAATGTGAAAACCCAGTATAATTTACATATACACAATAACTCTTAATTAATGTTTTGGCAAAGTTTCAGATTGTCTCAAGGAGCTTGGCACAGGAGGCTGTGAGTTCAGCCTTTCTAACCGAGGGTCAGATCACAATAGGAATTTGTGTAAGCCTACCACTATGTACAAGTTTTCACCATGAGTGCACAAGTATTGATGGAATAAATCATAAACTAATAGTCCACCAGTCCAGTAATCTACCAGTATATTAGTCCTCCCGATTACACTTCCACTGCACTATGCACTCCCATGTTATCAGGAACATTTTTTCAAGAGGGCAAAAAAACTCGCTTTGACATGGACACGTTTATTGGCAGATTGTAATACAAAATGACAATGCGGAAGATTGGTAGTTCAGGTGTATTGGTGCCGGCTGACGGATGCGAGGAGGGAGTGAAGGAATACTCTTCATATCACCAGGCAGGAAAGCACAGAAGCCTCCTTTACATGGGACAAGCAGATTGGCATGTAAAGCATTGCAAGTTACCCAAAGTAACAAGTTAAGTGAGCAAGCACATGTTCACACACGCCAAGTCAGAGGCAAGTGGCCTGTGTAAATATGTACTTGCTCATGTTTCTATACAGTACTGGGTGACTTGCATGCTTCATTGCCACTCAGCTTGCCCCATGTAAACCAGGCAGAGATCTCAGAGATGTGTTTAGAATAGAAATAAACACTGAAAAGATATTAAAGAACTGTAGATAGATGTTCAAGGAGCATAATGAATGAGTTACTATAATTCAAGGCATTTGTGGAAGAGGAAGAAAAAGAGGAAAAGACAAAGCAATATTGGTATTCCATCACAGATGGCTTTAGTGTAAGGGCTTGTGTGTGTGTGTGTGTGTGGCCTTTAAGGAGGATATCCCTTGCCAAGTTAGTAGTGTGAAGTGACAAAAGAGAAGAGGAGGGACGGAAGGCTGCAGAATCGAGGTACATTTGCGGTCAAAAGTCTCAACCTCCCCCGTGATTTTCATTATTCAAATATTTGTTGTCGAGTACACTTTCTGTACAAGGCAGTACCTTATGCTATATACTAAACACTGTATACAAAAATACAGTACATGAAATAATTAAAGAAAAAATATATACAATTTTACAGAATATCTGTGTTTCAAGACTTTTGTCCACCACTGTACAAATGTTAATTGTAGCAGAAATGCCTGGTGGGTGGGAACAGCTGTGATATTGCGCTTTAATACTGTGCATTCAAACAGTTAAATTCCTATCAGTTATTTCTTAATTATTATTCAAAATAGTTTACATACATCCTACCTACTTTTTTCTCATCTTGTGAAAAATAAAAAAGTACTAATTACCTGATCAACTGATTTAAGAGTCGAAAAGAAGTTAGTTGCAAACATCTTTGGTCATTTGTGTCATGCTACCTAAGGTTCCCGATCCTTGGGTACTCCAACAGTGTCACTCCCTTCCTTGCATCAGCCGCACCGACGTGTAGTATCATAATTATTACAGTTGCTTCCTCAAGTTAATACAACATTGTAGTAGAAAAAAGTATTGTAGTTAGATTAAACAATGCCTAAGACATTCACAAGTTATTGTTACATTTAGTTACAGAGAAGCAATGTGCTCAATTACTCCGTGAGTACTTATTAAATATCTAATCATTTACCTTCTGCCAGAAAGCAGAACTGCCTATCTCTTTCTCACATTGTTTTTGGTGAAACCTTTAAGATTTCATCAAGTTAGAAACAGTTCTTTTGTTTGTTTTAGTGTACACTTACATGCATGGCTCAGTCACGAACCACTAAAACCCACTTCCCACTGGGCACTAAATCACACCGACTTGTTTCAATGGAACAACTTCTCAATGAATTCCAAACTTCACATCTAATCAACAAACATAACATAATTAGTGGTGGTCAGGATACTGTAGGTCAACGAAAGCATCAACCTAAGCCTAGAACTGTTGAGGGAATTTTCAGCACTGGTTCAAGAAAGTACATATCATTCATGGAAAAGTTTGGTAATGCTGTCCGTTGAGTCAGGTATGGGGCATTCACAAGTGAGAGAATTGTACAGGATAGAAAAGCAGGACAGAGGTACAAGGCAAGGCGAGAGTCGAAAAAAAGGAAAGTGGGTTTAGGTGTCAGGGCACAGGTTTGGGGTGGGTTACCCCAAGCAGTAATGGTAATGGCAGAAAGAATTGTACCAGGTTGTCAATGGTTAGATCCAGGGGAATGGTTATTACAAGTATACACTTTGGATCAATGATATGAAATAAAAGAATCGAAAATAAACTGATTTGGCGAGCACATTATGCGTGATTATGCAAGGAATGAAATAGAGTGAAAAATGCACACACAGACAGCAAGAAAATTAAAATAATGGCAACGCCATCCCGTGTTCGAAAAGTGTTAGAACACATGATAGGAACTCTACCTGTGACATGCACATCATGTGGGTTTAACACATCACTCATGTGATAAAGCCATCATACAAGAGTGACAGTCCAAAGTTCTCATGTGCTACACAGAGTATCAACAGGAATAAGTTAACAAAATGGGGAATAAAGGAAAGTACACATGCGCACAAAACATATGCATTGATATATGTATCTATATACAGTATGTTATACATACAGCATACAGTGTGTATGATATGTATAAGTATACATACATGTATATATGTACACATGTGTATATACATGCATATGCATATGTTGGACACGAATATTCTCAATCCTAAATTTTAATTTTGATTGCACTGGAAAGAACAAGGCCCAGTGAGTGAAGGAGAGAGAAAAGGGGAGAGGGAGGGAGGGCGAGAGGGAGAGAACAAGAAAATAAACACAGGTGGGAGGGTGTTCTTGACTGGGAACCTTAACGCTCGAAGAGGGTGGGAAAAAGAAAAAAAAAAATGCATTTTGTTTTTCCTCCTTCATAGAATTCTATCCAGGAAATTTGGTTTGGGATCACACTTATCCATGATACATATAATGTAAATTCAGTTAACGGTTGGGGGTGGGGTGTGTGATGGGGTGGGGGAGGTACTGTACTGTACCTTTTAGGTCTCTGTTAAGGCCAAGACCAGGCAAATGCATTCCATCAAAGGGTTGGACTTGCAGCCAAAGTCTCCTTTTAAGACCCAACTTGACTACCTCGAGTTGAATGAGGTTGCCTAATGTGAGCAAAAACAAACTGAAGAAGTACTTCACTGTATCTGTGGTGCTCATTCCTTGTAGTTCTCCTTGACTTCATTACAAAATAGGGTACTCCAAAACCTGGACTGTGGTTGGTACTGTAGAAAAGATTTTCCAAATATGAATTCTCAAAGTTGGGGCAAGGGGGTGGGTCCAAGCTACAGTTATGAAAGGCATGTTATGTATACAGAGTACCTTCACACTCATTAAAATAAACATCAGACTAATTAGCATACAAAGAAAACGGGATTGCAACCTATGTACACGCACGGACAATTGCACAAAAATATTTTTCAGCCTCTTACTGGTTAGGTAACTGTTCCATCACGCTCCTCAAATCAAGGTGGTTTAAGGGCTACAACAGTCTTCCATCACACAGGCACGCACACACACACACATACAATCAACATGACTTTCCCGTTTCCAACACTCAAGCTTGGTTCTCAACGTGTATGGCAGAATGATTGGCCGCCTAAGTACACCAGGCGATGGGGAATTATTGTTATTGGAGCACAATTACTCCTAATAGTTTATTTTCATCATTATTCACTACAAAAGCTAGACTACTTCCACGTCAGGCAGTTTGTAGGACTATCCTCAAACAAGAAAAAAAACTCCTATGGAACATTCTTCTTCGATATATTTCTGGGATAACTACTCTTGTGCTTCTGAATAGGCGTGGGAAGGTAACTTACGAGAGATTGCAACTTTTCATATTCCACATTCGTCACATAACCGGACACTTAATGTTTTAAAATGATAGATCGCCCCATAGCATGTGCTTATTGCTCAGTGCACTGGCCACGGTGGTGGTGGTGGGGTTAGGGAACGAGGTAAAAGGGGGTGTTAGGTTATCTGGCCGTGCTCTGTGGCGCGGCTTGCTCTGATTGGACGTTACTCTTGCCAATGAAAATCCAATCTGGGATGCTACATTGCTGTAGGTCCTAGACATGAAAAACAACTCACCATCGCTCTTACACTTCACCACTTTGACAGACAGATTGAAAAGAAATTGGAACGAGGAGAATAATACTGATGGGTGTATAAATACATCCAAACATACACACACACATTTAGATGTGAATACACACACACAAATACAAACATGCATACATATATGTACATGCCTATGTATTTGTGTATATATGAGTATATGCATGTGTTATATACACAAGCATATATGCACATTCACTTAGAAAAACACACACAAACACACTAGCAGACATGTATACACACATGAACTTGCACAATTTGACACACACTGTAGTTTGTTTGCATACAGCTGCTAATGTGTGCGGAGGAGAAAGAAAAATAAGGGGGGAGAGATGGAGATGGGGGAAGGTGTTGACAAGGGTTGGGGAGGGAGTGTCTTTTTTGAAGAAGTGGCATTGTTCATGGCGATGGATATGTTGGCTTTTTGGGCGAGGCCTTTTGGGGAGACACACAGACACTGAGGAGATCATCTTGGTCTTGGGGGATTAGTATCTGTAGCTATCAAGGTAACATCAAATAATGGAAAGTGTGTCTTTCTTTGCCAAGAAGGAGGAGGTCCCTCAGAGTCTGATTACTCATTCTTTCCATCTTCCTGTTTCTAGTGTACTAGGTTTTGTAAATATTTATTGCTCTCTATGAATGACACACGTGCTATATTTTGTAGTGTCCGTCACTGCTATCAATAAGCCTTTCCCTTTCACATAAAAAAAGTGTTTTATTCTCTGCCTTGTCCGAGAATGTAGTGGTGGTCGTAATGGTGAAGGTAGTAGTCTTCCGAGGGAGTTACTTTCCTGAAGGAGACCTGTCCGTTGTTGAGGGAATCCATCTTGCATGCTTCAAGTGCTCCTTCTCGTCTCGGAGATACCTTCAACTGCTGAAAAAGAAGAGGAGTATTTTAGAACCACCACACTACAGACTGTTCTTTCTTGGTTGGATACTTCAAATTGCAAATCTCTTACAATGAAAACAAAAAAGTTCCAAAATCTAGAAAATTGCAGACTCTATGAATGGTACAAACACACACACACACACACACATATACGTGTGTGTGTGCGTGTGTACTCACCTTGGTCTTTAGATCACGTGCTGGACTCGTGATCAACAGCTATTTCCCTCCCGGGAGAGAGCTCAGAGTTCATATGACCGATCTATTGGTAATGCTGTGACCTTACACGCACACACACACCCAACTCCCTGCCCATGAGAGTTGGAGTAACGACTAAAAGCGCAGCGATACTGAAATTATATCAGCCCTGGTGAGGATCCGAACCCGAATCGCTGAAGTGACTATCATAGACTCTACCAACCGTGCCACCGAGTATGTACGTGAGTAATTACCTAGTTGTATTTACGTACTTGTATTTTACGGGAAGGAGAGTTATAATCGTGGTGCCCCGTCTTCATATCTCGTTTTATCTAGCCTATTTTTAAATTTGTGTATCGTTTTTGCACACACCATATTTTCATCTAACTTGTTCCAAACGTCTATTATCCTGTGGGGAAAGCTGTTCTTTTTCAGGTCTCTTCTAGAATTGTCTTTCATGATTTTCTTTCCATGTCCTCTTGTATCTCTACCATCCCATTTTATTAGATCCTCTCTATCAATAATTTCCATGCCTTTCATGATTCTATAGTTATCAAGTCTTCTCTCTCTCTTCTTTGCTCCAATGTCTGTAGTTCAAGTTTTGCCAGCCTCTCCTCATATGATAGTTCTGAGAGCGTTGGTGCCAATTTCGTAATTGCTCTTTGTATTCTTTCAAGTTTTGTTATACATTTTTTTTTTGTACTTGGTGACCACTTCGTCGCAGCATACTCCAATTTTGGTCTTATCAAAGTGACTAGTATTTTCTTCACCATTTCTTCATCCAGGTATGTAAATGCCACTTTGATTGATCTTATTAAATTATGTTTAAAAAAAATATATATATATTTATATATATACTGTATATATATATATATATATATATATATATATATATATATATATTTCTCAGGGGACTCACAGGTCCTTCTCATTTTCCACTTTTTCAATTTCTTCCTCTCCCAATGTACAGTATATGATCCCACTATTCTTTTTTTTTTTTTTATTGATTCTCCAAAATTCCATTATATTACACTTCTTAATGTTGAATTCCATCTCCCACTTCCTACTCTATTCCCATACTTTATTGAGATCACTCTGCAGCGACTCACAATCTTCTTCGGTGCACTTTTTTCAAAATTTTTGCATCGTCTGCGAAGAAGCTCATATAACTTTCAATTCCTTCATCCATATCATTAATATATATAGCAAACATTATTGGGGCCAAAACTGTTCCTTGTGGAACTCCACTAATCACTTCATCCCAATTGGAATGTTTGTCTCTTATCACCACTCTCATTTTCCTTTCATGCAAGAAGTCTTCCATCCACTTAAGTAGTTTGCCCTGTATTCCACCCGTAGTTTCTAATTTCTTTAGCAATTTCTTATGTTGCACCTTATCAAAAGCTTTTTTTCAGTCCTAGAAATGCACAATCAGCCCATCCATCCATTTCTTGTATTATATCTATTAGTCTTGAATAGAAACACATCAAGTCTGTGACACATGATGTTTCCTGTCTAAATCCAAACAGCCTCGGATTTAGTACATTTTTTCCCAAATGCTTTACCCATCTAATTTTGATCATTCTTTCACAAATTTTAGTTACCGTACTTGTAAGAGAGACCGGCCTATAGTTTGTAGGATCTTCTTTGTTCCCCCTTTATATATTGGTACTATATTTGCTTTTTTCCAATCTTCTGGAACTTTTCCTTCCTTCAATAAACTGCTTATTAGACTGTGTATTTTGTCTCTTAGTTTGTTCCTGCATTCTCTCAAAATTCATTTTGCTATTTCATCTGGACCATGCGATTTTCTAACATCAAAATTACTCAAGTGATTCATTATTTCATTCTTTGTTACTTCTATCTCTTTCATAGGGGGGGGGGCTTTTCCCTCCCATTCGACATCTATAAGTTGTATGTTCTCTCTCGTAAACATAGATTTAAAATGTTTGCTCATAATTTCTGCCATTTCTATTTCCTCTGTGTATTCTATTCCTCCCTGTCGTAAATTCACTAATTCTTGTTTGTTTTTCAGTTTGTTGTTTACAAATCTATAAAATAGTTTTGGTTGACCTTTACACTTTTCTATGACATCCTTTTCGTATTTTCTATTTTCTTCTCTGCGCAATTGTAAATATTAATTTCTATAACCAGTATATATTTTCATTTTTCGTGTTTTTTGTCTTTCCTCCGTTTTATCCAAGCTTTATCCCTTTTATCTTTTAACTCGCTACATCTTTTGTTGTACCAACATTGTACGTATACTTTTTCTTGTTTTTGTCTTAGAACATACTTTTCCACTCCTTTATAAATTTTTGTAAAAAAAAAATTCATTTCTCTTCTACTGTTGTTTCCTCTTTGTATATCCTTTCCCAGTCTGCTTTTTGAAGAAAAAAAACAACAACTTATTTTATCAAAATTTGTTTTTCCATTCATCATTCTTCCCTTTCTATATTGTTAATTTTTCCACATACATTTCTCTTCATTTAGTTCCAGTTCAACCAATATGTGGTCACTTTTACTTAGTGGTGTCTTATATTTAATCTTCTCCACTATTTCAGGTTCTCATGTGATTATCAGGTCTAGTCTTGATGGCTCTTTCTCATTTCTATACCTGGTATTCTCTTGTATCCACTGTGTCATTGTATGTTCTATAATCATATCAAATATTACATTTCCCCATGTGTTGTCTCCACCCTTCACAGTCATCTCTTCCTAGCAGATTTCTTTACAATTAAAGTCACCCATTATAACTATTCTTCCTCCATCTTCCATTATCCTATCTAGTGTTATCCTTGTGTCTTCTAATATATTTTTGTGTTCTTTCTCTTCCCACGAAGCCGTTTTAGGAGGCACATATTTTACTTCCTACTCTTCTTGTCCCTGTCCTCTATTTCCATCATAATCATATCCACTCTGTTCTTTCCATTTATAACATTCCTCGCATTTATATTCTCCTTGGTCAGGAACATAATTCCATCCCCTTGTTTTACTTCTCTGTTTCCAATCCAACAATTAGATACACCATGTTCTACATTTTTGGGTGGTAATGGACCTTTCAATTTTGTCTCCAATTCCGATTATGCTAGGTTCTTTTTCCTTCAGGTAATCATTCAGTTCATCCAAGCCTGTTATTAATCCATCTATATTTGTAATGGACACTTTTAATTTTCTGTTACCTCCATCCTGTTTTCTGTTTCCCTTCAGTTTTTCTCTGCTATGAACCATTTCCCCACTTTCATAACTATTACTCTCCAATAGAATTTCTCTTTGTCTGACTCTGTTCTGTTCTCATTTTTTTTTAGCTTCGATTTTTTTTCTCTCTCTCCTCTTTATTCATCTCTTTTTATCCATACCTGTTTGTACTTATCACTTTCTGCTAGTTTTCCTGTTTTTGATAAGACATTCTCTGCCGTCTTTTGTGACCTGAATTTAACCTTAATTGGTCTGGTCTTGTCTATACTGTATTTCCCTACTCTATATATTTCTTTATTTTTTTTCCCTATTTCCTGTTCACCTTCTTGAAATATTTTTAATACCTTGTTTACCTTTTCTTTCTCATCTCTTACTCCTGTAGTCCTATTTGGATTATGCGTATCTTCCATTCCTAATATGATTATACATTTCTTTTTATATGCTAAGTCTCTTACTATATTCTCCTCTCTCATCACTTTAATATCTGTGTCTTTAGTGTGTTCCTTTATCTGTTGTTTCACTATATCTCTAAATTCAACTTTTCTCCAAGCCTCTTTTGCTATGGACTCCGTATTCTCTTTATTATTATTCTTTAATTCCTCATTCTCATCCTTTACTCCTTTTAACTGTCTTTTTAACTCTTCTATTTCTTTATTTAGGTTTTGGTTCTCCTTTAGTTCTTCCAGTTTATCAACTCTCTGTGTAATCAGCGCGAGTTGGCTGAACCTAACCTCCCATGATTCGTTCATTTTTGTTTGTTTTCCTCTAGACTTGTTAATCTGGGGAGGTTTTCGTCTCCTCCCACATTAAATACATAGAAATGATTATCTCCACTTTCTATTGAGCTGCTCTTATCTATATTTCTACTTTTGATCCCTTTGCTGACTTCTTCGAATTCACTTGTATCATCTGCGCACCTTTTGTGTACCCCCCCTTCTGACTTCCGAGGCATGTTCCTCCCCTTCCTCATTTTCTTCCATTTTTTCTCAATAATTCCTCCCCTTTTCCTTTTTCTTCACCTGCCCACTACACCACGAGCTTTTCCCTTCCCTATTAATACAACACAGGTACTCCCTCGTCGCTGAAATCCACGAAAATTGCGTTTTTTCCGGAGTTCCATTCTTCGCCGTCTGTCCGGCGTGTGTGTGTGTGTGTGTGTGCGTGCGATTCACCATGACTTTGGATCGTGTTAAACTTGTGATCAACAGCTATTACCCTCCCGCATGAGAATTCAGTTCATATGACCAATCTATGGGTAATATTGTGACCTTGCATGCGCGTGTGTGCACACACACCCAACTCCCTGCCTAAGAGAACTGGAGTAACGGCTTGCAGCGCAGCGATACTGAAATTATTTCAACCCTGGGCGAGATTTAAACTCTGACCACTGGAGTAGCAGTTGCAAATGGTATTACTGTGCCATCAAGCCGTGGTTGTGCACGTGTATTTACCTAGCTGTATTTACCTAATTGTATTTTGCGGGAAGAGAGCTATGCTCGTAGTAACCCGCTATTGTATCTTTCAGCATCCAGTTTTTTCTTAAAGTTATCTATAATTTTAGCACTCGCTGTTTCCTCTTTCAGTTTGTTCCATATATCTATCACTCTGTGTGGGAAGCTATCATTTTTCAGATCTCTTCTGTAACTGTCTTAAATTTCTTCTCGTGTCTTGTATTTCTTCTGTCCCATTTTAGTAGGTCATCCCTATCAAGAATTTCCATCCCTTTCATAATTCTGTAAATGGTTATCAAATCACCTTTTTCTCTTTGTTCCAGGTTTGGCAAATTTAGTTTATCCAATCTTTGTTCGTATGTCAAATTGCAAACTGCCATCTTTGTCGTTGCTCTTGGAAATCTATTTTTTTTCTTTTTTGTGCGAGCGTGTGTCTGTCTTTTTTCTGATGTACCCTTTTCTTCTCTCGTTTTTTTCTTTACTTTTTCATTAGCTTCATTTCTTAGTGTACTATCTTTCTCTATTTCTTCATCGTTCATTTACTTTTTTATCCACACATTTCTGTAATTTTCACTGTTAGCTAGTTTTGCCGCTTTCGATAGTATCTCTTCAGCTATGATTTGAGTCCTTAGTTTGATTTTCATTGGTCTATAGTTTTTTTCTATAGAGTATGTGCCCATCCTATGCACGTCGTCGATTTCCTTCTCCAGCTCTTGACCCTCGTCCTGAACCGCTTTCAGCATTTCCTTTGCAATTTCTCTTCTTTTTCTCTATGGTATTTGTGTATGTTTTTCTTTGATACCATAAACCACAATATATTTCTTTTTATCCACTGTGTCTCTCGCCCAGTTTTCCTTTTCTTTGGTTACCTTAAGGGGGGACTGAATACCTTCAAAAAATCATATAAAAAAGTTGATGATCTTTCAACTTGAAACTTTCAGGTTTTGTTTAGAATATAGGTAGAGATATATTGTGAACCCAAGAACTTGCTACGTCTTGATGTCATAAAGTTATGACGTCATAACCTTTTGACGTAATCGAATACGTACGTCGTATTTCTTTATACTACAGACTTCTGCTTTGTCATGGTAATACTTATATATCCTATAAACACTTCCACGCCTGTTTTTTAAATTTGCTATACGACGTGAGATATAGGCGTCGTAAGTATGGTCACTTACATCACCCTTTTTTTCCGCGGTCTTTTTTTTTCCCCACTTAAATGGAGCCCGTCGCTCTTTTTCAAGATATCGAAAAAAAAAGGCGTGGAAGTAAAGATATACCTATTACACACTACCCGAAGCATTTTCAGGCTGCTACAATTAATAATTTTTTTTTTGGCATATTTTTAATTACAAATATTTGTGGTTTTGAGATACGACCGTTTAAAAATTTCAGCATTGTATACCTCTGTTATTTATTATGCGATTTTTATTATATTCACACGCATTATTATATAATGTATACTGAGTAAGTTGACAGTAAATATTCATATATATATATATATATACACATCTACTATATATATTACATTAAAATGTATTTGTTACTCGCCAAGCGGTCCTTTTCATAACTGAAGATTTTGCGCTTTTACCGGTTTAAAACCTCACTGCTGGGGTGTCATCACTTTGTCAAATCATTGCGAAGTGGTTTATTTTTTACCAGCAATGAGTGCCTTCTCTATGCTCAATGACAAAGCTCACCAAACGTGTTTGATTATCCTACACAGGCGCGATCCCAGCCCCGTATGTTTCTCCTTCGCCGGCTATTTTCTCTTCCTCCTGCTGAATTTTCCTTTTCTTCTCTTCATCTGGAAGAAAGTACTTTGTCAACTGTGTTGTCAGGTGTGGTGGTATTTGGAGGTGGAGATGGTGTTGGCAGTGGAGGTGGTGGTGGTGGGGGTGACGCTTGAGGTGGTGATGTCCCTCCAAGCCTCGCACGTCTTCCCCTCCATCTAGCACAACTTTCATTCCACTTTTGGGTCAATTTTTCATATTTCCTTTGGTTTTCCTCTCCATCGTGATGCAAGTAATGATTGGACATCTAGTAAGTGTAGTAATGTCCAGGAAAAAAGGCAAACAGCGACACAGGAACACAATATCGCCACACTCAGTGAGGTGTGCATCAATCTACTCTGATGTTTGATGGGTAAGTTAGGCTTGAAGCGTGCTGTGCACACCACACGGAAGAGGAAGTCACGCTGATGCCAGACGTACAAAAATATAGCTGTTTCATGGACTTAGACAAGCGAAAACAAGACATATTTATAGATATTTAGGGCCTATTCTTGCGTGAACCATTTAAACTGACACACCTCCTGGGCCCTTTAAACTCCCTCCATTACGCTGGGGAGGAAAAAGTCATTAATATTTTGTTTTTAGGATGTTTATATTATTCAAATATGCCCATATCTAAAATTCGATTTTTGGATAACAATTTCATGATTCTAGGTGTTCAGTCCCCCCTTAATGACTGTTTCCTCTGCATTCTCTTCTATCTGCTGTTGTACTATTATTTTGAAAGAGATTTTTTTTTATTATCACGTTCTTGTTTTCACCAATTTTTTATTTCAGTGAAATCCGTCTTTTTGATTGATTCGTCCTCTTTTTTGGTCATTGCTTGTAATTGTTCTTAGATCTTTTTCTTTAGTTCTTCATTTTTGTTTCTATCCTCGTTTTCTTTTCTTTCATTTTCTCTTTTAATCATACTTCGTTCACTTTTTAGATCATTCAACTCTGGTTATTTCGTCGTTAGTTCTACATAAGTTTGTCATCTCTATGTGCAAAGCTCTATAATCTATTTTTAAATAAATAAATTCTTCCATCAAGTCGTTGATGTCTCGGTTCCTTAATGCCCTGCTAACCCTAGTTTCTTTTTCTGTATCCATAACTTTTTTCTATTGCTCCCCTTTACCTCCGAAAGCCCGAAAAAACATTGCTTTCATACCTTTGAGTCGTTTTCGGAGTGACGCTTACACACATTCTCTTTAGGATTACCCCTAGTGGTGATTCCACTCTACTCATATATAATCCTCTCTTCGTTGGCTCAATAATTCTTTTTTCTTCTTCACTTTCCTCCATTTCGTGCTAAAAGTATACTTAAAAAAATGGATTTGATACTTTAACGGTCACTCGAAAACACAGCCCTATATCCCGAAAAACAACTAAGATTTTCTTCCTGGCCCAATCGACAGAGCGTTACATCGGAGCTCAAAATCTGGACTTTCTTTCCGACGACGTGTGTATATGTACATCTTATTCTAATATATTTATATTTCACTCGTGTGCAACTACACCGTACTCTAAGATTATATATAATTTTTGATCGGCAGCTGCCTACATCTGTAGATGGCATGGCAGAGGTCTAATAGTATCCAATTAAATTTATTAATCTAATTTCCCCCACTGCTAGTATAAACAACTAATAATGAAAGTGCGTACTGCAGAGTACGGGAATAAAAATAGTGTTTTCTGAGGAAACTTAATTTTCATAGGAAAGAATGACAAATTCAAAGTGCCTTTAGGTAGCATAAGCCTGCAAAGTACAAGTAAAACTTTATCCACTTACAGTGTAGGGGACCTACAACATGTTGTTCTTTAGGAGAGAAAAGCTGCCAATATTATTATTCCAGCAACCATTGAACTGCCTGCTAGTGCTCCACAACCACTCGCAGACTGCCCGACTGCAACCTCTGTATCAAAGAAAACGTACATTTAATTAGAGAAAACCAGTAAACTACAGGGGTAACATTAGCAAATGCGATTTTTAAGTGCATGTGGATCGTAGGTTTGTTGCCGTTTGTATTTTGGGACACTGAAAAAATACACAATTTCCTGCTTGTTAATTTCAACTTTCCCTGACCACTGACGTGTAAATAATTTCTAGCGAGTGGGAAAAGACGTCATAAGGGCAAATGAAAGCCACACTATGTGGTTTTGATCACTTGCGTACAGAGTGCAGCATACGCGGCTGCCAAGTCATCATATACCATAAACAGAAATGTCCTCGTCTCAATTTGGATGTACTGTGGAATGCGATACATATGTATCACAATACGAAATATGACCTAGGCTTTTAGGGATAAGTACTGCTTTGTGTGATGGGCATGGTGAACAGAAAGTGTTTTTTTTTTTTATTGTGATAAAGACAGGCTCAAGCAAGAATGTCTCATCGAGGCAACTTCCCTCATCCAGACTTGTCTTTATTAAGAAAAGAAAAGAAAAAATACAGTGAAGCAGCGAGTCTACTCGTCACAAATTAATATTGTCTTGCCAACTATTACCTGCTCGGATTGGAGCTTAGAGAGCTCGTGCAGTCGGGGCCCCGTGGCGGTACATTAGGGGGGCGCCAGTTCTAGTCTGGACATGCCGACCACAAGACTGACAAAATAATTATAATAAAAAAAAAAGGTCAAAGGAGCCCTGAATATTTTACTGTAATATAATACGAATTTTGCGTTAGAATCAACAGATATATTTTCCCCTTGTCCTTTCTGCAATAGGGACATTAGATAAAAAAAATCTAAAATATTTTTAATCATTTCGCAAGCCAATATGGCGGAAGGGGGTGGGGATGTCACTGAGAACTTAGGCATCTAAGGGCACTGCGTGCAGTCCAGTCTATAGGACACTTCACGCATGCACACACACACACACCACACACACACGCACGCACACCACACACACGCACGCACACCCACACACGCACACCACACATACGCACTCACACCAGACATCCACACTTACACACGTGTACCATACATACGCACCGCACACACACACCATACACGCATGCACACCATACACACACACACACACACACACGCATGCACACCACATATGTGCACGCACGCACGCACACCACACATATGTAGGCACACCACACACACGCACGCACACCACACATATGCAGGCACACCACACACACGCACGCACACCACACCACGCACGCACACCACACCACGCACGCACGCATGCACACCACACAACACATGCACGCATGTACACCACACACCACATCACGCACGCACGCATGCACACCACGACACACGCGCGCACACCACACACGCGCGCACACCACACACGCACGCACACCACACACGCGCGCACACCACACACGCACGCACACCACACCACGTACCCACGCACACCACGTACGCACATCACGCACGCATGCACACCACACAACACATGCACACACGCACACCACACCACACACACGCATGCACACCACACCACACACACGCACACCACACCACACACACGCACACCACACCACACACACGCATGCACACCACACCACACACACGCACACCACACCACACACACGCACACCACACCACACCACACACGCACACCACACACACGTACGTATACCACACACCACACACACGCACATATACCACACACCCTACACACACGCACACCACGCACCCGCACACACACCACATGCAAGCACACCACACATCCGCACGCACACCACATGCATGCACGTACACCACACACGCACGCACCCCACCACAAACACGAGGGGTAATGTTTATGGTGAGAAGAGACATAGAATTGGAAGCAGCAAATCTGTGTGAAGGCAAGACTGAAGCAATTCACCTAAAAATCAGTACTAAAGGACAGGATAAGTATTCATGGTGATTTATGTCCCTCCACCCCACCAAGACAAGAGCTTTGAATGAAGCTGAATATTTCCTAAAGAAAAATACCAAACTAGCAATATAGTCTTCACTGGAGATTTTCATTGCAGTGAGGTCAGCTGGGAGGAATGGGAAGCAAGCAGCAAAACTGATTCCTGGGGAAATATCCTGTTAAGTATAGCAATGGAGAACACAGTGACCCAATGGGTAAAGAAAGTGAGGTGGGTAAAAGGAGAAGACATTCCCACAAGATTATATCTGTTACTAACCAAAGAACCAGACATCAACTCACTGAACTACCTTTGCCCCCAAAGGAAAAAGTGGCCATGTAATAGTTTAGTTTCAGCTGGATTAAGAAAGCCAAGGAATAAATTACACAGGCAAGGGAGACTCAATTTAAGGAAAGCAGATTACTTAGGGTTGAAAAATTTCTTTGAAGAAGCAAACTGGGAGGAATTCATAAATACTTCAAGAATAAGGAGGAAATGGGAAATCCTATTTGGCATTTACAACTGGGGAGTGTACAAACATGTGCCAAAAACTCATGGAAGGTTGAAGCAGAAACAATACTGGCTTAAAAACAGATTGCAAAAAAAGGCCAAGGGCGTGACTTTGAGAAAACCGAGGAAGAGAAGAAGCAATAAAAAAAAAAAAAAGCTTAACAAACAAGCTAGGAATGGATATACAAGAATTTGCAGGGAGGAAGAAAGCAACTTTGAAAGAGGTCTAGTAGATAAATGTAAAGATAAAACAAAACTGTTTTACAGGTTTATAATTGGTAGATACAAGAAAGTAACCACTAATTTAATAGTGGGTGGCGAAGTCTTTTGAAGAAGCCTCAACTCGGGGTAGAAATAATGAAAATTTCCAATTTGTCTTCATAAAAGAGTACTTTTTTGGAGGAAAGTGAGTGGAGCAAAAAACCAGGTTTAGAGGATGTAAATATAGAAGTGAGGGTAGTTCTCAGTCTCTTGAGATCATTGGATACGACAAAAACTTCAGGAAGTAATGGGATCTCAAACTGGATACTTAAACGATGTTAGGAACAACTAGCATATAAGATTCATTCTTATAACATGTTCATTGAAAGATGCATTGTGCAGCTTGATAGGAAAAGGGTAAATGTGGTGCCAATTCACAATGGCGCAAGTAAGGCGACACCGCTAAATTATAGGCTAGTATCACTGACCAGCACAATAGTGAAATTAATTGAAAAGATTGTAAAATATCCATACACCAAACATCTTGAAAAGATGAGGATTCTGACAGTCAGTTTGGCTTCAGATCTAGAAGGTCGTGTGTGTCAGACCTTTTAAGCTTTTACTCAATGATTGATGCACTGCAAGAGAGGGGTGGAAGGACTGTACTTCGAGTTTTGATAAAGTACCTCACAGTCGACTCGTGTGAAAACTGGAGCACGGAGGACTGAGAGGCAAACTACTGGAATGGGTGAAAAAATTATGGAAGGATACACAAGATCAATCATAAAAAACCTCAAGCCGGACACCGGTAACGAGCAGAGTACTAAAAGGGTCAATGCTTGCACCAGTAATGTTTATTGTCGATGCCAATGACATAATGGAAAAAACAACAACTATTCCAACATGTTTGCAGACAATGAAAAAATCATAAGAAGTGAAAATGAGGATAGACTATTGCAAGAATATCTAGACACTATTTTTGCATGGAAATGAGAATGGGATATGAAGTTAAATACCAAAAAATTGAAAGTACTGGAATGGGCAATGGTGGCAAAAGATCACCCTTAAACTACTCCTTGGGAAGTAAACATTACAAATGCAAAACTGGAGAAAGATTTGGTAGTGTTGATAAAAGACAACCTTTCACTTGACAGACATCAGTAGGATTGTGGAAGAGGCATAAGGACTACTACAGAAGATCAAAGTGTCATTTCACTATGTAGGTGAAGAGATGATCAAAACTCAAAACCCTGATCTGTCCAAGACTGGAATATGTTTCAATACCAGGGCCCTCATTGGTAAGAGTTGGTACATTGTAATCAACATGGCATCGGGAACATGAAATTAATCTAAGGCTATCAAATTAAGAAAAAATCCTACCTACTACAAAATAGTCCCTTCTGGGAAGAGTGATCTGCAGAAATATGTCAAATACAAACAAATGCATTAAAGGGAGCTGTGCTACGGAGGTAGCTAAGACAGCTTAGTGCCATTCAGAACAGGAGTAAATATACCACCCAGTATGGAAGGAATTCCTATGGTTTAAGAATACAATTTGCCAGCACCAATTCTTTGCTTCTCCCCTTGCCACCACCATTCTCAGTTGGTTTCCAATAAAAACTTCTTGCATCCATTCCATCATGGTGACTATGATGTCACTCTTAGGTTCTAGTTTCCAAATAGTCTCTAATGTGACACTTGGCCAATGGCTTTATTGAAGTTCAGGTACAGCTCACCCACCCATTTCTCTACTGTTGTAGGTCAGCAATTTTGTCTCAAAATCAAAATATTTGAAGCATACAATCTTAATTCTGTAACCAAACTGTTTACCTGTGAGTGCATTTCACCTTGGTCTTTAGATCACGTGTTGAACTCGTGATCGACATCTTATTTCCCTCCCGGAAGAGAGCTCAGAACTCGTAAGACCGATCTATGGGTAATGCTGTGACCTTACACGCACACACACACCCAACTCCCCGCCCACGAGAGTTGGAGTAACGACTCGAAGCGCAGCGATACTGAAATTATTTCAGCCCTGGGCAGGATTCGAACCCGGACTGCCGTAGTGACAGTCCGAGACTCTACCAACCGCGCCACCGAGTGTGTAAATTTGTATATGTATATGTACATATGTGCATGTGTATTTACCTAACTGTAATATACAGGAAAGGAGCAACGCTCATTGGGTCCCATCTCCTATTCTCTAATTTTCTAAAGTAGCTAGACTCAGATTCATGTATGGTTCCAACTTAATCTATATCTTTGATTTCCAATTATATCTAGATTTGAACTTGTGTATTGTTTGAGCTTGGGCTATATCACCCAAGCTATTCCACATGTATATACATATGGAAAATCATTTAAAATCCTTTTGACATGTGGTCTTAATTTACTTCCATGCCCCCTTAAAGCCCTCCCATCTTTAATCAGATCTTTTCTATCAATGCAATCTACCCCATTGGTGACCTGACCACTAATGTCACCTCTTTCTCTTTTGATCTTTCAAAGTTGGTAGACCCAGTACTTCTAGTCTTTCTTCGTATGGTTTATCTGCTAGGCTAAGGACTAGTTAGGTTGCTGTCCTTTGTATTCTCTCAAGCTTTCTTGTATCCTTCACTCATACTATCAACGCATATTACAGTCTTGGACATAGGGTTTCAATGTTCTATCTATCATCTCTTCATCCATATAATGGAACGTCACCTTAATCTTCTGCAGTAGTCCATATGTCTCTCCCAAAATCCTGCTGATATGTTTGTCAGGTGACAGACTGTCTTTTATCAACACTCCCAGTCTCCAGACAATATATCAGGCTCATTTATCCTTAGGTAGTCATTTATCTCCAACCTAGCTGATAGTAAACCATCAGCATTACTATATGCTATTCTAAGTTTCCTTGTAGTGCATACTTTGCAATACTGCCTTGTTTTCTTAGAAACCATTTCCTCACCTTCTAATTGACAATTCTCGGAAAAAAAAAAAATCTTCTTTGATCCTCCTATTATTTTTGGCTTTGCCTTCCACCAAAAAGCTTTTATCTTTCCTCATTCCTCTTCGCTAACATCTTTCCTCATCCAACTATTTTTAACCTTTCTTCTCGTGCTAGCTTCCAAGATTTGCTGATGACTTCTTTTGCCATGTCTTGTGACTTGAACTTTATTTTCATTGGATGTGCACAATTTCTTATACTTTCCTAATCTATACATGCTCTCAATCTGGTCTGTTACATCCAAGTCCTTCCCTCGAGTTGTTGATGTAATTTCCCTAATCATTTGCATTTCTTTTTCTTGATGTAACTTCCATGAGGTGTTGTATTCTTCTTGGTATCCAAAGAGTAAGACACCTACCCTCTTTTTCCTCCCTGGTGTTTAGATTATGTGCATATGTGTGTGTGTGTGATTCACCCCCATGGTCTTGGATCACGTGCTGGACTCGTGATTGACAGCTATTTCCCTTTCGGAAGAGAGCTCAGATCTTATATATGACTGATCTATGGGTAATGCTGTTTCCTTACACCCCCCCCACACACACACCCAACTCCCCGCCCACGAGAGTTGGAGTAACAACCCACAGCGCAGCGATAGTGAAATTATTTCAGCCCTGGGCACGATTCGAACCCGGACCGCCATAGTGGCAGCCGCGATCGCTACCACCGCACCATCGAGTCGTGTATGCGTGTGTATCAATCCGCTTCAACAAACGAGTCAAGGTGAAACAAGTAGGTTAGTAATTTGCATAACCATGTGCCGATAAATGACTGCATAGCATACTGATCTCTGCAAGTAATCATGAATACTCGTGCATTTTGAATAAAAGTGAAAGCCAGCATCTTACAGTAGCACATCCGAGCTGTAAAGGGTGACATCAATCAAGAATAATCACTGAATATCTGAAGCACAAAATGCTAAACTGTTGACATGTACAGAGGAAACTAAAGCTATTGGCAGGAAAAAAATTAGACTTGCCATTGTTTGTCAACCAGGCATCCTGAATGTTATGAATTTAGTGCAGGACCTTGTGTTCTTTGACAAGGGTACTCCTTAGCAAAAAGAAAAAAAAGAAAAAAGAAAAAAAGAAGCTTCAAACACTACATTATCATTTTTGCAGTTTTTGACCTCAAAAATGGTTTAGCTTAATCTTGATTTGATTATCTTCATGGTCCTGGTGACCCCATGATATCAAAACTTTGTGGGATTGTCCCCATAAAACCAATCCAGATGTCAAGTTGTCTTGAGACCAGAAATCCTACAAAAATGAACTTTAAATCTACTTGCTCATACTGAATACACTCATACACATATCCAAGCTAGGGAGAGAAATAATGGTGCAAATTTAAAGAAAAGGAATATTAGACAAGGAGATAATGAAATTGTACAGGAAAAAGATGAGGGTGGAGAATTGGAAATGAGGGACAACTAATGGCAGAATAGAAACTGAGAGGCAGGAAATGGAGGATAGAGGAAGAAGACATGATGAAAATGAAGGTTCACATTTTGAGGGACAGGGAAAGAGAATATTTGGGAAGAAAAGGGGATAAATAAAGTGTACAAGAAGAAAAGAATAGAGAATGGGAAATGTGGGACAAATAATAGAATGGAAGAAAAGAGGAAGTGGAGAATGAAGAAGACGTTTGGAAAATAAATTACAGGTTTTGAACTAGAAGCGAAACTAAAGAAATACTAGGGAAACTAGGGAGGAGAATGGGAGAGAAGGAAAAAAAAAGATTACCAGCAGAATGTAAGTACAAAGAAAGAATTATAGCTGCAGGAGGTGGTAAGAAAGAATTGAAAAGGAGTAATGGGGAGGATGGAATTAACGAAAATTTGCAAATGGAGGAAGAATAGAAACCTAGAAATTAGGGAATGGAAGACGAAACTAATGGGAGGAGACAGTTGATTAAGGCAAACAGGGTTGATAAGTAGGTCAGAATGATAGGTGATAAAGAAGGAATGAGACGAGGATTTTAAGTAGAAACAAGTTCAAACACAATGAGGTGGGTGGGAATTGTGAGAGCGTGTATATGCATTGCGTGTATATGCAGTGCGTGTATATGCATTGCGTGTATATGCATTATGTGTATATGCAGTGCGTGTATATGCATTGCGTGTATATGCATTATGTGTATATGCATTACATGTATATGCAGTGCGTGTACATGCAGTGCGTGTATGTACGCGCGCGCGTGCGTCTGTGTGTGTGGATTTTTATCTTGAACGAGTTTTCTTTACTTTCTTTTTGAGTGTTTTACTATTTGCCATAAGCGGGGCCTATGAGAAGTGAGTCCAGCACATACATTGTTCCAGGGCCCGAGAGCTACAGAGGGTCTCGAGACTGAAGGAACATTTGAGTGTTTGTTACTAACAAACTCGGAATAACGTAGCGAAATTAATCTCGGTGATAAAACTGGTTTGCCCTCAAGGATTTGGTGAGCTAGTGTGATGTATTCTAATGTGAATTAATTAGCCTCAATTTTTTTTTTTTTTTTTTTCAAAATAATTTTGCAAGTCTTAGGGGCCCCAAATGGGTTTTGTTCTGTCTAAAAAGACTTCTCTTGGAGGTCCTGGCCATAAGGTACATTTAGATGTGCGTGGATTTGCTAGCAGTGCGAGGAGTGTGCATGTTCAAGAAATCATTCTTGTCACGGTAAAGCAATTATAGTTGTGGGAATCAGAGGATTCATGCCTGTATTTGTTCATTGGATTTGTTCCTATTTATTTACCTGACTCAAATTCACGTACGTTTCTAATTTAATCTATATCTTCTATTTCCAATTATATCTATTGTAGATTTGAACTCGTGTATTGCATGAGCTTGGGCTATATCATTTCCTAAAGCCCCATACACACGATCAAGCATTGCCCGATGGGCACTTGCTAAATGCCTGTCACTCGGGCAAATTAGGTGGGCAAATGACTGGATTTCCCTTGCGCGTGCCCGTATTTTACCCACATCACCAGACAATGCCTGGCACCTGAGGGTTTGTTGCCGACCGTCGCTAGCTGCCGACCCCGTGTGTGCCTGTTGCCAACCACCACCCTTGTGTACAATACAGCCTTTGCCTGGTAGACGGGCAATGCTTGATCGTGTGTATGGGCCTTAACCTAGTCCAGGTATTTATGCATTTATGGAAAATATTTCTTCATATCCTTTAGACATGTGGATTCTTAATTTGCTTCCATGACCTTATAAAATCCTCTCATCTTTAATCAGAAGATTTCTGCAATCTATCCCCTTTAGTGACCTGAATACTATATACATCACCTCTTCCTCTTCGATCTTTCAAAGTTGGCAGACCCAGTGCTTTTAGTCTTCCCTCATATGGTTCATCTTCCATGCTGGGGACCAGTATGGTTGCTACCTTTGGTATTCTCTCTATCTTATATCCTTCACTGTGTGGGAACCATACTACTGACTGTTTACCTAATTCTAGTACACAGGAAAGAAGCAACACATACCTAGCCTCAAATTAGTACCTATTTTTGTACCCACTCACCCTTTCTCTCTCTCTCTCTTTCTCTCTCTCTCTCTGTATTTACCTAGTTGTATTATACGGGAAGGGAGCTATACTTGTGGTGACCCACCTTTGTATCTTTCAGCAAAAGTTTCTTAAATTCTTGAATAGTGTTTGCACACACTGTTGTTTTATCTAATTCATTCCAGGTATCCACCACCACTGTGTGGGAAGCTATTCTTTTTCAGATCTCTTCTGCAATTATCCTTTTTTTTTTTTTTGTCATGTCCTCTTGTTTTAATGTTGTCCAACTTCAATAAATCATCTCTAGGATTTCCATTCCTTTCATGATTCTATAAATAGTCAGTAGATCTCCTCTTTCTCTTCTTTGCGTGCGTGTGTGTATTTACCTAGTTGTATTATACGAGAAGGGAGCTATGCTCGTAGTGACCCGTCTTTGTATCTTTTAGCATCAATTTTTTTCTTAAAATCTTGAATAGTGTTTGCACACAGTTTCTTTATCTAGATTATTCCAAATATCTGTCTGTGTGAGAAGTTATTTTTTCAGATCTCTTCTATAGTTATCCTTTTTTATTTTATTTTCGTGTCCTCTTGTTTTTCCACTATCACTTTTTAGTATATCATTCCTATCAAGGATTTACATTCCTTTCACGATTCTATAGTCAGTAGATCACCTCTTTCTCTTCTCTGCTCTAGTGTTGGTAGTTCCAATTTGGATAATCTTTGTTCGTATGTTAATTTGGAAATACCTGGTGCCAGCTTTGTCGTTGCTCTCTGTATTCTTTATAATTTCTTTATATTTTTAGCACTGGGTGTCCATAGTGTCGCTGCGTATTCCACTTTTGGTCTTGTTAATGTAACTAATATTTTTTAATAATTTCTTCGTCCAAATAGTCAAATGCCACTTTCATTGACCTTAATAGGTTGAAGGTTTCTCCGACTATTTTGTTGATATGTTTGTCCGGTGTCATGTCTTTGCTGATTATTACTCCAAGGTCTCTTTGAGAGTTTACTTTTTTTTTATTTCTTCTTCACCAATTTTATAATTTTTTGATATCCTGTTTTACTTTTTTCCAAACTCCATTATACTACATTTCTTGACATTGAAGTTCACTTCCCACTTTTGAGTTCATTTCCAGATTTTGTCCAGGTCTGATTGTAATGATTCACAATCCTCCTCTGTTATCACTTTCTTTAATATTTTTGCGTCATCTGCGAAGAAATTCAGATAATAGCCCACTCCTTCATCCATGTCGTTTATATATATGGCAAAGATGATTGGAGCCAGCATCGACCCTTGCAGGACACCACTTATCATTTATTTCCATTTCGAGTATATGTCTCTAATTATTACCCACATTTTTCTCCCAGTCAGGAAGTCTTCCATCCATTCCAATAATTTACCTCCGATGCCACCTATTGATTCTATTTTTCTTATTAATTTCTTGTGTGGTACCTTATCAAATGCTTTTTGTAGGTCTAGATAGGAACAGTCTGCCCATCCATCCCTCTCTTGTATTATTTCTATTAGTCTCAAATGGAAGCAGATCAGGTTTGTTGTACATCTGTCTATTTACCTAGTTGTATTTTACGAGAAGAGGAACTATGCTCGTGGAGTCCCGTCTTCATATCTCATTTTATCTAAACTGTTTTTAAATTCATGAATTGTTTTTGCCCACACCATTTTTTCGTCCAACTTGTTCCAGATTTATATTACTCTGTGGGGAAAGCTGTTCTTTTTCAAGTCCCTTCTATAACTGTTGGATTTAGTAAGTTGTTTTCCTGCTCTTCTTGTCCCTGTCCTCTATTTCCATCATAATCATCTCCACTCTGTTCTTTCCATATGTAACATTTCTCACATATATTTCCTTGGTCAGGAACATAACTCCACCACTTTGTTTTACTTCTCTGTTTCTAATCCAATAATTATATGCACCATGTCCTACACTTTTGGGTGATAATGGACCTTTCAATTTTGTCTCCACAATTCCCATTTTGTCAGGTTCCTTTTCCATCAAGTAATCATTCGGTTCATTCAAGCCTGTTATTAATCCTTCTATACTTGTGAAGGCCAATTTTAATTTTCTGCCACCTCCATCCTGTTTTCTGTTTCCCTTTTGTTTTTCTCTCATATGAACCATTTCCTCACTTTCATATCCACTACTCTCCAATAGAATTTCTCTTTGTCTGACTCTGTTCTGTTCTCGTTTTTTCTTTAGCTTCGATTCTTTTTGTTTTCTCTTCCTCTCTTTCCTCTTTATTAATTTCTCTTTTTATCCATACCTGTTTGTACTGATCACTTTCTGCTAGTTTTCCTGTTTTTGATAAGACATTCTCTGCTGTCTTTTGTGACCTGAATTTAACCTTAATTGGTCTGGTCTTGTCTACATTGTATTTCCTTAGTCTACATATTTCTTCAATTTTCTCTATTTGTTGTTCACCTTCTTGAAATATTTTTAATACCTTGTTTACTTTTTCTTTCTTTTGCTTTACTATTGCAGTCCTATTTGGAGTTATGCTTCTCTTCCATTCCTAATATAATTATACATTTCTTTTTATCTGCTAAGTCTCTTACTATATTCTCCTTTTCTCTCATCACTTTAAAAACTGTATCCTGAGTGTGTTCCTTCATCTTTCTATCAACTCTGTGTAATTGTTGCGAGATGACTAAACCTAACCTCCAATGATTCGTTCATTTTTGTTAATTTTTCTTCTAGACTTGCTAATCGGGGGGAATTTGTCTTCTCCTCCATCATTAAACCCATAGAAATATTGATCTGCAATTTCCATTGAGCCGCTCTTATCTATATTCTTATTTTTAATTCCCTTACTTGTTCGACATCAGCTGTGTCGTCTGCACATCGTTTGTTCTTTACACTTCTTCTGGCGTTTGAGGCATGTTCATCCCCTTCCTCATTTCCTTCCATTTTCTTCAATAATGCCCCCCTTAATTTTTTTTACCTGCCCAGTACCCCACGAGTTTTCCCCTTCCCCACTAATACAACACAGGTACTCCCTCGTCACTGAAATCTACGAAAGTTGCTTTTTTTCCGGAGTTCCAATCTTCGCCGTCAATCCGACGATGTGTGTGTATTTACCTAGTTGCATTTACCTAGTTCTATTTTACGGGAAGGGGAGCTATGTTTGTGGTGTCCCGTCTCCATATCTCGTTTTATCTAGACTGTTTTTAAATTCGTGTATCGTTTTTGCATACACCACATTCTAATCTAACTTGTTCCAAACGTCTATTATCCTGTGGGGAAAGCTGTTATTTTTCAGGTATCTTCTAGAATTGTCTTTCATGATTTTCTTTCTATGTCCTCTTGTATCTCTACAACCCCATTTTATTAGATCCTATAAATAGTTATCAAGTCTCCTCTCTCTCTTCTTTGCTCTAATGTCTGTAGTTCAAGTTTTGCCAGCCTCTCCTCATATGATAGTTCTGAGAGCGCTGGTGCCAATTTCGTAACTGCTCTTTGTATTCTTTCAAGTTTTGCTATACAATTTTTTTTTTTTTGTACTTGGT
Organism: Oratosquilla oratoria; assembly: GCF_046742065.1. NCBI lineage: Eukaryota > Metazoa > Arthropoda > Malacostraca > Stomatopoda > Squillidae > Oratosquilla > Oratosquilla oratoria. Next base: position 31,168,945 of record NC_134784.1, read on the forward strand.
GACCATGAAGTCGCTGCATACTCCAATTTTGGTCTTATCAAAGTGAATAGTATTTTCTTCACCATTTCTTCGTCCAGGTATGTAAATGTCACTTTGATTGTTCTTATTAGATTATAAGTTTCTCCAATTTTTTCTATATGTTTCTCAGGGGACATATTATTCATAATAATAGGTCCTTCTCTTTTTCCACTTTTTTAATTTCCTCCTCTCCCAATGTATATGATCCCACTATTCTTTTTTTGCTTATTCCAAATTCCATTATACTACACTTCTTAATATTGAATTTCATCTCCCACTTCCTAGTCCATTCCCATACTTTATTGAGATCACTCTGCAGCGACTGACTTCAGTACTCACTTTTTTCAACATTTTTGCATCGTCTGCGAAGAAGCTCATATAACTTTCAATTCCTTCATCCATATCATTAATATATATATGTATATATGTGTAGATCAGATCTTTGTGGTAAGACAGATATGTGAGAAAGCTATAGGAAAGGGGAAGGATGTTTTTTGGGCTTTTATGGATCTGGAAAAGGCTTATGATAGGGTAGACAGAAAGGCACTGTGGGAGGTTATGCAGATTTATGGGATAGGAGGAAAGCTTTTGGGAGCTGTCAAGAGTTTTTATGAGAGTAGTAGAGCATGTGTTAGGATTAGAAATGGAGAGAGTGAGTGGTTTGAAGTAAAGGTGGGACTTCGTCAAGGATGCGTTATGTCGCCCTGGCTGTTCAACTTATACATGGATGGGGTGGTGCGAGAGGTGAATGCTAGGGTAGTGAGTCAGGGATTGGAGATGGTTAAAGAAAATGGAGAAAAGTGGGAGGTGAGCCAGCTGTTGTTTGCGGACGACACTGCGCTTGTGGCAGGGTCAGAGGAGGGATTGAGGAAGCTGGTGGCAGAGTTTGGGAGAGTATGTGATAGAAGAAAGCTAAAGATAAATGTGGGTAAAAGTAAGGTGATGAGATGTACAAGGGGTGAAAGTGGCAGTAGACTGGAAGTGAACATTAAGGGAGAGCGACTGGAGGAAGTGGATAGTTTTAGATACTTGGGTGCAAGTGTAGCAGGAAAAGGTGGAGTGAAGGTGGAGGTAGAATGTAGATTGAGAGAAGCGAGTAAATGCCTTGGTGGTTTAAAGAGTGTAATGAGGAATAGACATTTGGGAATGGATGTGAAGAGGAGACTGTATGAAGGAGTGATTGTGCCAACAGCACTGTATGGGGCAGAAACGTGGAACATAAGAGAAGAAGAGAGAAGGAGTTTGAATGTGTTTGAGATGAGGTGTCTGAGAAGTATGGTGGGGGTTACTAGGCTGGATAGAGTGAGAAATGAGGAGGTGAGGAGGAGAACAGGGGTGAAAAAGGATTTGGGAGATAGGGTTGATGAAAGAATATTAGGATGGTTTGGACACATGGAAAGAATGAGTGAAGAAAGACTAGTAAAAGAGGTATGGAAGGCAGATGTGGAGGGAGTGAACATGAGGGGACGTCCTAGGATGAGGTGGATGGATGGGGTGAAGGGGGCTTTGGGGAAGAGGGGAATGTCTGTTGAGGAAGGAAGGGAGAGGACGGAAGACAGAGGTGAGTGGAGAATGGTTGTATATGGATGATGATGTGACTGCATGAGGAGGAATGGGCGGGGGGTGGGGTAGTATGTGTGAGTAAATTTTGACGCAGCCCGAAGGGATTTCTCCCCGTCCTCGCCTTATATTACACTACTCCAGCAAAGGGGGACGGAGAGGGGGGGTCGCCGATTAAATGAAGCGGCCTTGCTGTGGATGTACTGTGTCTTGCGACACTGCTTCTGACCCAGGGCGGTGGGCAGGGTGCAGGGATGACCCATCATCCAGGAGGTGCTCAGATGAGAGGAAGGGTGGGAGGGGTGTGGAGTGTATTTAGGGATGAAATGGGTGGGAGTGTTTTTATGCCTTTCCCTTTTTGGCTACCTCCCTTGGAAGGGGGAAAAAGCCTTGGTATATGTATGTATGTATATATATATATATATATATATATATATATATATATATATATATATATATATATATATATATATATAGCAAACATTATTGAGGCCAAAACTGTTCCTTGTGGAACTCCACTAATCACCTCATCCCAATTGGAATGTTTGTCTCTTATCACCACTCTCCTTTTCCTTTTCCGCAAGAAGTCTTCCATACACTTAAGTAGTTTGTCCTGTATTCCTCCTTTAGTTTCTAATTTCTTTAGCAATTTCTTATGTGGCACCTTATCAAAAGTTTTTTTTTCAGGTCTAGAAAGGCACAATCAGCCCATCCATCTCTTTCTTGTATCATACCTATTAGTCTTGAATAGGAACACATCAAGTTTGTGACGCATGATCTTCCTTGTCTAAATCCAAACCACCTCGGATTTAGTACATTGTTTTTTTTTTCAAATGCTTTACCCATCTTATTTTGATCATTCTTTCGCAAATTTTAATTACCATACTTGTAAGAGAGACAGGTCTATAGTTTGTAGGATCTTCTTTGTTTCCCCCTTATATATTGGTACTATATTTGTTCTTTTCCAATCATCTGGAGTGTTTCCTTCTTTCAATGAACTGTTTATTAGACTATGTATTTTGTCTGTTAGTTCGTTCCTGCATTCTCTCAAAATCCAGTTTGCCATTTCATCTGGACCATAGGATTTTCTAACATCGACATTACTCAAGTGATTCATTATTTCATTCTTTGTTACTTCTATCTCTTTCATTGGGGGAGGGGGGCGCTTTTCCCTCCCATTCGACATCTCTAAGTTGTATGTTCTCCCTCGTAAACACAGATTTAAAATGCTTGTTCATAATTTCTGCCGTTTCTATTTCCTCTGTGCATTCAATTCCTCCTTGTCGTAGTTTCACTAATTCTTGTTTGTTTTTCAGTTTGTTTTTTACAAATCTATAAAATGGTTTTGGTTGATCTTTACATTTTTCTATGACATCCTTTTCGTATTTTCTCTTTTCTTCTCTGCACACTTGTACATATTGGTTTCTATATATTTTCCATTTTTCGTCTTTCCTCCATTTTATACAAGCTTTATCCCTTTTACCTTTTAACTCGCTACATCTTTTGTTGTACCAACATTCTACATGTCCTTTTCCTAGTTTTTGTCTTGGAACATACTTTTCCACTCCTTTATAAATTTTTGTCAAAAATTTCCATTTCTCTTCTATTGTTGCTCTTTGTATACCCTTTCCCAGTCTGCTTTTTGAAAAGAAAAAAAACTCATTTTATAAAAAAATATTTTTCCATACATCATTCTTCCCTTTCTATATTGTTCATTTTTCCCATGTATTTTCTTCATTTAGTTCCAGTTTAACTAATATGTGGTCACTTTTACTTAGTGTGTCTTATATTCAATCTTGTCCACTATTTCAGGTTCTCGTGTGATTATTAGGTCTAATCTCGATAGCTATTCCTCATTTCTAAACCTAGTATTCTCTTGTATCCATTGTGTCATTGTATGTTCAATAATCACATCAAGTAGTACATTTCCCTATAGGTCGTCTCCACCCCTCGCTGTCATCTCTTCCAAGCAGATTTCTTTACAATTAAAGACATCCATATATCTATTCTTCCTCCATCTTCCATTATCTTATTTAGTGTTATCCTTGTGTCATCTAACATGTTCTTGTGTTTTCTCTCTTCCCATTAAACCGTTTTAGGAGGCACGTAATTTACCACAAGCTTCCTGCTCTTCTATTTCCATCATAATCATCTCCACTCTGTTCTTTCCATATGTAACATTCCTCACATTTATTTCCTTCTTAGTCAGGAACATAAATCCACCACTTTGTTTTACTTCTCTGTTTCTAATCCAATAATTATATACACCATGTCCTACACTGTTGGGTGGTAATGGACCTTTCAATTTTGTCTCCACAATTCTCATTATGTCCGGTTCTTTTTCCTTCAGGTAATCATTCAGTTCATTCAAGCCTGTTCTTAAACCATCTATATTTGTGATGGACACTTTTAATTTTCTGTTACTTCCATCCTGTTTTCTGTTTCCCTTTTGTTTTTCTCTCATATGAACCATTTCCTCATTTTCATATCCACTACTCTCCAATAGAATTTCTCTTTGACTCTGTTCTGTTTTCGTTTTTTTCTTTGGCTTCGATTCTTTTTGTTTTCTCTTTCTCTCTTTCCTTTATTCATCTCTTTTTATCCATACCTGTTTGTACTGATCACTTTCTGCTAGTTTTCCTGTTTTTGATAAGATATTCTCTGCTGTCTTTTGTGACCTGAATTTAACCATAATTGGTTTGTTCTTGTCTATACTGCATTTCCCTACTCTATATATTTCTTTAATTTCTTTCCCTATTTCCTGTTCACCTTCTTGAAATATTTCAATACCTTGTTTACCTTTTCTTTCTCATCTCTTACTCCTGTAGTCCTATTTGGATTATGCTTCTCTTCCATTCCTAATATAATTATACATTTCTTTTTATCTGCTAAGTCTCTTACTATATTCTCCTTTTCTCTCATCACTTTAATAACTGTGTTCTTAGCGTGTTCCTTCATCTGTTGTTTCATTATATCTCTAAATTCAATTTTATTATCCTCCCCAACTTTTCTCCAACCCTTTACCTATTTTGCTATAGACTCCTTATTCTCTTTATTATTCCTCTTTTTAAATCCTCATTCTCATCCTTTACTTCTTTTAACTGTCTTTTTAATTCTTCTATTTCTTTATTTAGGTTTTGATTCTCCTTCTTTAGTTCTTCCAATTTATCAACTATCTGTGTAATTAGTGCAAGTTGGCTAAACCTAACCCCCCATGATTCGTTCATTTTTGTTAGTTTTCCTCTAGACTTGCTAGTCGGGGGAGGTTTTTCTCCTCCCTCATTAAATACATAGAAATAATTATCTCCACTTTCTATTGCGCTGCTCTTATCTATATTTCTACTTTTGATCCCTTTGCTGACTTGTTTGACCTGTGTCATCTGTGCACCTTTTGTGTACACCCCTTCTGACTTCCAGGGCCTGCTTCTCCCCTTCCTCATTTTCTTCCATTTTTCTCAATAATTCCTCCCCTTCCTCATTTTCTTCCATTTTTCTCAATAATTCCTCCCCTTCCTCATTTTCTTCCATTTTTCTCAATAATTCCTCCCCTTCCTCATTTTCTTCCATTTTTCTCAATAATTCCTCCCCTTCTCCTTTTTCTTCACCTGCCCACTACACCACGAGCTTTCCCCTTCCCTACTAATACAACACAGGTACCCTTGTCGCTGAAATCCACAATTTTTTTTTTTTTTTTTTTTTTTTTTTTGAGCTCCAATCTTCGCCGTCTGTCCGACGTGTGTGTGTATTTACCTAGTGGTATTTACCTAGTTGTATTTTACAGGACGGGAGCTATGCTTGTTGTGACCCGTTTTCGTATCTCTCCATGTCCAGTTTTTTCTTGAAATCGTGTATAGTTCTGGCATTCACTGTTTCACTGTTCAATTTGTTCCAGACATCGATCACTCTGTGTGGGAAACTATTCTTTTTCAGGTCTCTTCTGTAACTGTCTTTCTTTAGTTTCTTTTCGTGTCCTCTTGTTTCCCTCTTGTCCCATTTTAATAGGTCATCTCTATCAAGAACTTCCATCCCTTTCATAATTCTGAAAATGGTCAACAAATCGCCTCTTTCCCTTCTCTGCTCCAATGTTGACAACTGTAATTTCTCCAATCTTTGTTCATATGTCAAATTTGATAGTGTGGGTGCCATTTTTGTCGCTGCTCTTTGGATTCTTTCTAATTTTCTTGTGTTTTCTTTGTGCTAGGTGCCCAGATTGATATAGCATATTCTAATTTTAGTCTTATCAATGTAATAATTATTTTCTTAACCATCTCCTCATCCATGTAGTCAAAGGCCACTTTCATTGATCTTAATAGGTTGTAGGTCTCTCCAAACAACTTGTATGTTTGTCAGGTGTCAAGTCACTTGAGATGATCCCCTAGGTCCCTCTCTGAGTTTACTTTTTTGACTACTTTGTTTCCAATCGTGTATTTTCCTGAAACTCTATTTTTGCCTCTTCCAAATTCCATTATGCTACACTTCTTGATGTTGAAGTTCATTTCACATTTCCAGCTCCATTCCCAGGTCATCTTGTAGTGATCTGCAATCTTCTTCTGTTTTCACTTTCTTGAGTAATTTGGCATCGTCAGCAAAAAAGTTCATTTAACAATTTACTCCTTCATCCATATCATTTATGTATATGGCAAACATTAAAGGAGCCAAAACAGAGCCTTGTGGGACGCCACTTTTTACATCTTCCCATTTCGAATTTTTGTCTCTAAGTACCACTCTCATTTTTCTCCCAGTTAAGAAATCCTTCACCCATTCCAACATTTTGCCTTCAATTCCTCCTATTTTTTCAATTTTACTTATTAATTTTTTGTGTGGTACCTTATCAAATGCTTTCTGTCTGTGTATGCATGTGTTTGTACATGTGTGTTTAACTCTAGTTCGCATATTTGTTACCTGTGTATCTGGGTATGTCTATGTTTGAATGTGCACATTAATTCTTAAGTGTTACAAGGTGAAGATCTTAAGCTCGGAGGTGCATAGCTGTGGCTGAAGCACTTAATGCACCTGATGCAGTTCTTGGACTGCTGGGGTAGGTAACAGTCACTTCTGAGAATTGGAGATGTTTGGAATTTGAACTCAACTACATGAATGAGCAACCAACACACTTCAGATTACATCACTAGCATACCTCTTTCTCTCTCTCTCACACTGTAGAAGTAGGGGTACTGCTATCTTTAATAAACATTTTGTCCACCATATACCATCAGATTGTTTTCGACATTGGTCGTTTGTCCTCCACTATAAGCACCGAAAATGCGAAGAACAAACATACAGTTTGACATTATCTACCACATGGTTGTTATCAGGTTTGTGTGAATTATTAAGAATCTGTAAGGAACACTTTTTAAATCTGCAAAAATTATTTGAATCTTGTAGAAATTTAAGGAACATGTTAATTATCAGCACACTAGAAATATCTATTTTGCATTCATTTATCGAATTAAAACTGGGGCGAGCAAGAAATGGATAGTTGAAGGTCAAATGTTAGTAAGACACTATTTTCCAATTATTGGTTTTTGGACTGCAACTATCATTAGGTTATGAGAGTTGTGCATGTCTGTACCGTACCTTGTACACAAAGCTGCGAGAGGACATATGTGTAGGGGACACTGCTGCCATGCATCAAGAAGGGGTTTGGTTTTGGTACGAGGGCTACTATAGGAGGGTTGGTGACCTGGAGTCTGGCATCTTATACCACTCAGCCATCCTGACGTGCAAGTGGATGCATGCCTTAACTGGCTACCTCTTATAAGGGGGAAGAAGCCCTTGCTATACATAGATAGAGGTAGAACGACAAGTTTGGTTCAAGATTGGAAGCTCACAGGGTGAAAGGCTACTAAGAAGTTGCTAGCAGAGTGAGGGGTGTGCATGTTCAAGAAATGATTCTTGTCAGAGTAAAGCAATTATAGATCTGCTCACCCAAGAGGTCACATGTTTATGACATCACACACTTTGTACTCTAGGATACATGTATGTATTATTGTGATAAAATGTTACTATTAAACAGAAAAGTAAACTTCTAAAAATTGACAAATTAAGTCGGAAACCAGTGTAAAGGGATTCGCTACTATTCTTTCCCTTTTATTGTTCCAAATGTTATAACAAGACAGTTTGCCGGTAATGATTTCTGGGTTGGAAAATTAGTCCTGGTTTAATTATATTTTGCTATTGGAGGGACAACAATTTATCTATATACCCCCTTACAAAGGATGTAGCAAAGTCAAAAGACAAGTACCCATTCCAACCCATTCCACTCCCATCTACCACCTTTTCCTCTCTCTCATCTTAGCTCATCGTGAATGACAGGTCATCTCTGTATCCTACCCACTGCTCTGGGTCAGAAGCAATGCATCAAGGCAGCACATCCACAGCAAGACAGCTTCACTTAATCAGCGATCCCCCCCCCCCTCCAATCCCTCGTGCAGAACAAGAGGTGAGAAACCAGACTACAACCAAAAACTAAGTAACCTGGCAATAGCCACAGTAACAAAGAAAAGAGGCTTCTGACATGGAAGGTGGGAGGGGTGAGCATACCACAAGGATATATAAAACTCCTCAGGAGCAGCAAAAAGAAGGAAAAGAGCCATCTGCCATGGAGACAGTAAGAAGAAAATCATTCCTGTGACTGCTTGGTATAAAGGGCCTTGTCAAGATGGTGCTGGACACAAAGACCACAAGACCCTTACCTCTCTAGCAATAGCACATAAATTGGGATTTTATGACAGGGAATGCATTGCTTCACTCCCATGCCTAGACTAGTCCCTACAGTATCTGAGCAAAATTCCATGCAGATACTTCCTTCCCACTTCAAATAACTCAACAATTTCAGTCAACTTGCCCCAGCCACAAGTTCTGTGGATATTCCTTTCATCTCCTCCATCAAAGGTTCTCTTGTGGGGACCAACATCAGAGAAATGTGCCATATGCAAGATCACATCCAAGATTAGCAGGAACAATATTAAATAAACTGCTGAACTGAAATGGGTATTTAAAGGAACTGCTTCTTCAACTCGGAGGGTTTAAACTACCTCAATCATGGCCTTCACTATGTTGTCTCCTTTTCACGGATTCTATTATGGTTGCCATCAGGCAATTTCATTCAGTCAGATGGCAGACTCAGGACCAAATTTATCCCAGTCAATCAAGGCCCGTGAACTGAATAAAATTCTCCAGTGCCATTCACCAGAATAGTCTGTTGAGGCTGTCATTAGTGGCAGAGGGGCTCTTGCAGCACCAAAAGAGCAAACCTACTATAGATGTTTTTCCTATACTCTCTCAATATTTGTTTGATAATTCTTATTTGCACAATTCTTTACCATTAGTTCCATTCTTAAACATGTTAGTCCTATGTTTTATGTAACTCTTACATTTTTAACAAAATTTTCTGATACTTTCATCTTTTTTTTATCTGAATACACATAATTTAGAAATGTTAACTGCTTTCCAATGAATCTTTCAAATTAAAATGAATAAATTGATAGGAATGGTAGCTATTGACAATGAATGTTACAAGTGGACAGTTATACTCTACATTTCCTATGGTATAACTTTAATATATATGTTATGAAAAACATGAAATTTAGGAACATTATCATATCTGCATAGTGGAAATCATTGGGTGGGCAAAAGACAAATGTGTTGGAATTATCCCAGAATGTAATATATGACACCATTTCTCATGATGAGCAAGACTACAGGCACAAGGTTGTGAGGAGCCAATGCCAGGAGGCACTGAGTAGTTGTGGCTGAAGCCATCATCTTTGCCCTATGCTCTTGGACTGTTGGGGCAGGTAATCAACGGTCGCTGCTGGGAATCCGAGAGTGAGATGCAACCTCACAACTAAACAAATGCAGGACCAGCACGCTTCCAATCATGTCACCAGTACACAAAGTACGAGGTGAAGGCGAAGATCCCATACCCGGAGGCACTAAGTAGCTGTGGCCAAAGTGGTTGCATTTGCTCCATGCACTTGGACTGTTGGGGCAGGTAACTACAGTCACTGCTGGGAATCTGAGAGGATTGTGGAACGTGAACCTAACACAACTAAGCAAATGAGAGACCTGCACACTTCTGATTACGCCACCAGCGCACAAACTACACCCATATTCTGAAATTTGATGGCAGCCACTCAATTATCTGAGAGTTGATACCATCTTAGAATATTGCAAAAGAAAAATGTATAATTTGGTACTATTCATTAGTAGATGCAGATACCACACAAATGTCGATGAAACTTGAAATCCACATGTACTGCAAGATTGTTACGTGTCAATTGCAAGGTTTTTTGATATGCGATTATGATTTACATTCTCAATTATGGTGGAATGTTGTGTACACTGTACGTGAAAATTTAGCCCGAGATTGAGTGTACACTGAGAGGAGTAGCTTCATTGTTGAATGGATTGTTAGCATTTTATTTTTCTGTGTGGCAAAAGAAAGAACAGGCCCAATCAATATCCGTGTTCCCAAACAAAGCAAAGATCTCAAATTATGCACTGGACATAAGACGTGAAATTGATCAAGAAACATGTCCAGCTGCACAAAGACAAGTGCCTGTGTCCACATTGAGCATAATTTACTTAACAAAAACCAAAAGTCTTGTGTTTATAGTCATCCATTTTTTTTTATTTTTTTATTGTGGGTGGTGATATGCTTGGAGGACCTTTAGTGGGAGAAATGTCTGCTTGCACACTGAGGGGTTGTGTGAGTGATGTGCCGTACATGAACAGCGCAGGTGAAGGTGATTGGTAGCAGCCGGATCATTAGCCAGCCTACTGTTCGTACGTACAATCAGAGAAAAGAGTACCTGCCCCCCCCCTCCTTTCACATCAGTATGAATTAATACATCCGTGAAGAAAACTGGAATATCATTAGAATTAATGGCAGTGGTTGGTAATACTGCCTTTCCATACTCTTTGAAGTTACCAGTGAATGTGGTATCTATAATTTGTCACAGTTGTGAGGAACTAGTGTCCTTCCAAGCAGGAGTACTATTCCAACCAAAATAGACACCTTTGTGGAAGTTTGTATTGTTTTTGTGAATTTGATATCCAGAGAGGGTCAGGGGCAGTCTCTATTCTTTTTTCTGAATGTAAGACCATAACAGGGCAGGAAGCCTCCTAACACTGATCTATTAGTGGGTTAGTGAATACCGAGTTAGTGTGTATGAAAGCAGATTAATAATAATCTTAACGCCACGTAATGACTGTAAGAGTAATAAAAGTAAAGACAAAAGCAACAATAACAGTGGTAACCAACCAAAAAAGGGGTCAAAACAAAAATAAAAATTAGTGTAATAAAGCCATGGATGAGGGTGAGAGGGAGGGAGAGAGGCAGTCCACAGCCGTGTAGTAGCCAATTGAGATAAACAAACCTTCCATGAGAGGTGCCGAGGTCTCAGGTTCCAGAGGGCCCATTGTCGTGGTTGTGGTTGTGGTGGGATCTTCTACACAAACAAAAAACCAAAAAGGAGAGAGGCTCGGCTGTCAGATCCGTACTATACCAACACCATTACGGTTACACAGGACTGTGCGAGTTTCTTTCATTCTTTATATATATATATAGATGCTAGCAGTATGTACACATTATTTCAAATTAGTGTAAGGCAAGGTTGTCATGTGGTTTAGTCATTGTGAAGAAGTAGATCGACTTTTATACAGTTGGGAGGAGGAAACATTCTTTAAGCAGACTAAGAATTCAGAACTTTGTGTCCGTAAGGTCTATAGAGAAGGGAATTATTTACAGACAACACAGGGCTGAATCAAGATGTCTACCAAATTTATGAATCTAAGGATGCACATTTAGAAATGTATGTATAATTATTGGAAGCCACTCTATTTAGACCAATGGCCATCATCATCGGGAAAATTAGGAAAAAAAAATATAAATGACCTTACTGGGAATGAGAGGAAGAGGATAGTGTTTGGGGTTAGTGTCCTACCTTTTCTAGTGAAGAAGGGGAACACTTCTGTCGGGTTTGACCATCCATACTTGTTCTCCACTATGACCACGGCCTCGTAGTCGGTAGCCGCTTCGAGCTGGTTCAAGGCATGGCTCATATAGTGGATGGGGCCTTCAGATCTCCTCATGCCCTCTCCCATCTCAGAAGGAGTCCAGAGACCTTCCCTCCAGGCGCCGTGCTGATCCGGGTTGGAGGCGTTGGCCTGGAAGGATCCAGAGTGATATTAATATGCAGAACAACCTCTAAACTCTCAAAAATAATCAACCTGGCCATCACAAGACTCAATCCAGGGGCCATCATAATGCTAACCCACTTTACTCTTATTATTGCAAAACACCAAATCTTAGTTTGCTGTTATGATGTAGTGACAGCAATTTATCAAATATATATTTTCTTTCTAAAAATCTAAATCAAGTTGCAAAATATAGCACCTTAATTCTTATTATTTCAGAACACCAAATTTTAGTTTGCTGTTAAGGAGTGATAATTTGAATACAATATTTTTCACTTTCTAAAACTTCAAATCCTTTATTTTGCTATGCTAAATTGTAGAACACAACTCCTTAATTCTTATTCTTGCAGAACACCAAATTTCAGTTTGCTGTTAAGAAGCAGTGATCACAATAACTTCAACATTTTTCTTTCTAAACTTCATACCCTTAATTCTGCTAGGTTGTAGTACATAATCCCTTAATAATTATTATTGCAGAACACCAAATTTTAGTTTGCTGTTTAGTAGTGATATAAATTAGTTTAATACATTTCTTTTTCTAAAACTTTAAATCCTTTATATTGCTAAGTTGTAGAACATAACCCCTTAAACCTCATTATTGCAGAATACCACATTTGTTTGCTCTTATGAAGTAGTGATGGCAACAAGTTAAATAATGTTTTCCTCTAAAGTTTCAAACCTTTATTTTCCTATCTATGACTACTGAATTTAGGGGTGAAGTACAAGGAAAGAAGAAAAGTGTGTTGTGTATGTGTATATACGTGTACATGTATATGTACATGTGCATGCATGTGTGTGTGTGTGCATCCATGTATTTACCCAATTGTATTTAACTAATTGTATTTACCTAGTTGTAGTATATAGTAAAGGGACAACAATCATTAGGTCCTGTCTTCTATTCTCTAATTTTTAAAAAACCTAGACTCAAATTCATGTACGGTTCCAACTTAATCTATATCAGATTTTCAATTATCATACTTAGATTTGAATTTATGTATTGTTTGAGCTTGGGCTATATCACCTAAGCTATTCCACATATACATTTATATGGGAAACATTCTTCACATCTTTTGGACATGTGGTCTTACTCAATTTACTTTCATGACCTCTTGAAGCCCTCTTATCTTTATTCAGATCTCTTCTATCAATGCAATCTATCCTCTTTAGTTACCTGAACACTAATCATGTCGCCTCTTTCTCTTCGATCTTTCAAAGTTGGTAGACCCAGTACTTTTAGGCTTTCCTCGCACGGCTTATCTGCTAGGCTGGAGACCAGTTTGGTTGCTGCCTTTAGTATTCTCTCAATCTTGCTTATATCCTTCACTGCATGTGTGGGGATCATACTACTGACATATTCCAGTCTTGGATGTATCAGGGTTTTGACAAGTTTTTTCATCATCTTTGTCCATATAATGGAATGCGACTTTAATCTTCTGTAGTAGTCCTTATGTCTCTCCCACAATCCTGCATATACTCGTATGTCTGTTAGGTGACGGGTTGTCTTATCAAGACTACCAAGTCTCTCCTTCTTTTGCTTTTGTAACATGTTCGCTTCCTAAGGAATAGTTTAAGGATGGCCTTTTATCGTTGTTGCCCATTTCCAGTACTTTGCATTTTTTTTTTTTTTTTTTTGGCATTGAACTTCATTTCCCATTCTTGGCTTCATGCAAAAATGGTATCTAGATCTATTTGCAATAGTCTACCCTCCTCATTTTTCACTATGATTTTTGCATCATCTGCAGCGACTCACAATCTTCTACAGTGTTCACTTTTTCTCAGCAGTTTTGCATCGTCTGCAAAGAAGCTCATATAACTTTCAATTCCTTTATCCATATCATTAATATATATAGCAAACATTATTGGGACCAGAACTGTTCTTTGTGGAACTCCACTAATCACTTCATCCATATTAGAATGTTTGTCTCTTATCACCACTCATCATACATCAATCTTCCCTTTCTATATCGTTCGTTTTTTCCCATGTATTTTTCCTCATTTAGTTCCAGTTCAACTAATATGCGGTCACTTTTACTTAGCGGCGTCTTATATTTAATCTTGTCCACTATTTCAGGTTCTGATGTGATTATTAGGTCCAGTCTCGATGGTTCTTTCTCATTTCTATACCTAGTATTCTCTTGTATCCATTATGTCATTGTATGTTCTATAATCATATCAGGTAGCACATTTCCCCATAGGTCGTCTCCACCTTTTACTGTCATCTCTTCCCAGCAGATTTCTTTACAATTAAAGTCACCCATTATAACTATTCTTCCTCCATCTTCCATTATCTCCTAACATATTTTTGTGTTCTCTCTCTTCCCACGAAGCCGTTTTAGGAGACCCATAATTTACCACAAACTTCCTACTATTCTTGTCCCTGTCCTCTATTTCCATCATAATCATCTCTATTCTTTCCATAACATTCCTCATATTTATATCCTTCTTAGTCTGGAACATAACTCCACCCCCTTGTTTTACTTCTCTGTTTCTAATCCAATAATTATATGCTCCATGTCCTACACTGTTGGGTGGTAATGGACCTTTCAATTTTGTCTCTGCAATTCACATTATGTCCGATTCTTTTTCTTTCTGGTAATCATTCAGTTCATTCAAGCCTGTTTATGTGATCACTTTTTGATAGTTTCCTTGTTTTTGATAAGACATTCTCTGGTGTCGTTTGGCCTGGTTTTGTCTATACTGTATTTTCGCAATCTATATATTTCTTCAATTTCTTTCCCTATTTCTTGTTCATATCCTTGAACCATTTTTAATACCTTACTTTTTCTTTCTCCTTTACTCTTGTAATCCTATTTGGATTATGCTTCTCTTCCATCCCTAATATAATTATACATTTATTTTCATCCGCTAAGTCTCTTACTATATTTTCCTTCTCTCTCATCACTTTGATAACTATGTCCTTAGTTTGTTCTTTCATCTGTTGTTTCACTATATCTCTATACAATTTTGTTATTCTCTTGGACTTTTTTCCAACCAATTACCTCTTTTGCTATGTATTGTTTATTCTCTTTATTATTCCTCTTTAATTCCTTATTCTCATCCTTTACTTCTCTTAACTGTCTTTTTAATTCTTCTATTTCTTTATATAGGTTTTGATTATCCTTCTTTAGTTCTTCCAGTTTATCAACTCTTTGTGTAACTAGTGTTAATTGGTTAAACCTAACCTCCCATGTTTCGTTCATTTTTTTTTTTTTTTTTTTAGTTTCTCCTCTACTTACTAGTCGGGGGAGGTTGTCATCCCCTCCCTCATTAAATCCATAGAAGTAATTATCTCCTCTTTCCATTGAGCTCCTATTATCTATATTTCTGCTTTTAATACCTCTACTCACCTCTTCGATCTCGTTTGTGTGATCTGCACACCTTTTGTTGACACCCCTTCTGACGTCCGGGGCCCGTTCGTCCCCTTCCTCATTTTCTTCCATTTTCCTCAATAATGCCTCCGCTTCTCCTTTTTCTTCACCTTCCCACTACACCACGAGCTTTCCCCTTCCCTACTAATACAACACATATACTCCCTCGTCGTTGAAATTCACGAAAATTGCGTTTTATTCAGGAGCTTCAATCTTCGCCGTCAATTTGACGATCGTGTGTGTATACGTGTGTGTTTGTGTATGTGTTTGTGTGTGTGTATGCGTGTGTGTGTGATTCACTATGGATTCACCATGGTCTTGGATCACGTGTTGGACTCGTGATCGGGAGCTATTTTCCTCCCGAAAGAGAGCTCCGAGCTCATATATGACCGATATATGGGTATTGATGTGATCTTACACGTACACACACACCCAACTCCTCGTCCACGAGAGTTGGAGTAACAACCCGCAGCGCAGCGATACTGAAAATGTTTCAGCCATGGGCGGGATACCAACCCGGACCTCTACCAATTGCGCCACGAATTGCGTGTGTGTAATTATGCGTGTGTGTGTATGAGTGTGTAGGTATGAATGCGTGCGTGTGAAGGTATGTATGCGTGTGTGTATTCATGCGATTGTGTATGTGTATGTATGTCTGTGTGTATGCGTGTGTGTATATGCGTATGTGTATGCGTGTGTATGTGTGTGCTTGTGTGTGTATGCGTGTGTGTGTATGTGTGTGTATGCGTTTATGTGTGCATGCGTGTGCGAGTGTATGTGTGTTTGTGTGTGTGTGTGTGTGTGTGTGTGTGCGTGCGTGTGTGTGTGTATGCGTGTGTATATGTATGCGCGTGTGTATGTATGCGTGTGTGTGTATGTATGTGTATGTATATATGCGTGTGTATGTACGTATGTATGTATGTATGTATTTATGTATGTATGTATGCGTGTGTGTGCATGCATGCGTGTTTGTGTCCGTATGTATGCGTGTGTGTGTATGCGTGTGTGTGTATTCGTATATATATATATATATATATATATATATATATATATATATATATATATATATATATATATATATATATATGTACGTATGCGTGTATGTATGCATTTGTGTATATATGCGTGTGTATGTATGCGTGTGTGTATGTATTCATGTGTGTGTTTGCGTGTTTGTGTATGTATGCGTGTGTATGCACGTGTGTGTGCATTCGTTTGTATGAACCGGTATGCTTGTGTGTATATGTATGCTTGTGTATGTATGTATGCATGTGTGTATATGTATGCGTGTGCATTATATATGCGTGTGTATGAGTGTGTACGTATGTGTATGTGTGTGTGTGTGTGTGTGTGTGTGTGTGTGTGTGTGTGTGTGTATGTATGCGTGTGTGTGAATGCATGTGTGCGTGCATGCGTGTGTGTATGCGTGTGTGTATGTATGGACGTGTATGTATGCGTGTGTGTGTGCGTATGTGTATGCGTGTGTGTATGTATGCGTGTGTGTACATGCATGTGTTTATGCGTGTATGTGTGTGTGTATGCGTGAGTGTGTATGCTTGTGTGTGTATGTATGCGTTTGTGTGTGTGTGTGTATAATATGCGTGTGTGTGTATGCTTGTGTGTGTATGCGTGTAGGTGTATGCTTGTGTGTGTATGTATGCGTGTGTGTGTGTGTATGTATGCGTGTGGGTGTAGTTATGCGTGTGTGCATGCGTGTGTGTTTGTATGCTTGTGTGTGTATGTATGGGTGATTATGTATGCGTGTGTATGTATGCCTGTGTTTGTATGCGCGTGTGCGTGTATGCCTGTGTATGTATGCGTGTGTGTGTATGTATGCGTGTGTGTGTGGGTGCGTATGTATGCGTGTGATGTATGCGTGTGTGTGTATATATGCGTGCGTATGTATTCGTGTGTATGTATACGTGTGTGTATGTATGCGTGTGTGCATGTATGCGTGTGCGTATATAAACGTGTGTGTATGTATGCCTGTTCGTATGTAAGCGTATGTATGCGTATGTGTATGCATGTGTGTGTGTATGCATGAGTGTATGTATGCGTGTGTATGTATGTTTGTGCATGTGTGCTTGTGTGTGTACCGGTATGTATACATGTGTATGTTTATGCGTGTGTGTTTACATGTATGCATGCCTGTGTGTGTGTGAGTGTATTATGTATGTGTAAGTATGCGTGTGTGTATGTATGTATGTGTGTGTGTATATATGCGTATGTATGCGTGTGTATGTATACATGTTTGTGTGTGTATGCGTGTGTGTGTGTGTGTGTGTGTGTGTGTGTGTGTGCGTGTGTGTGTGCGTGTGTGTGTGCGTGCGTGTGTGTGTGTTTGTATTCGTGTGTGTATGCGTGTGTGTATGCTTGTGTGTGTGTGTGAATGTATGCGTGCTTATGTATGCGTGTGTGTATGTGTGTGTGCGTGTATGTATGTGTGCGTGTATGTATGTATGCGTCTGTATGCATGTATGCATGCGTGTGTGTACGTATGCACGTGTGTGTACATATGCGTGTGTGTGTACGTATGCGTGTGTTTGTGTACTTATGCGTGTGTCTGTACGTATGCGTGTGTATGTCTGTGTGTATGTATGCGTGTGTGTATATGTATGCGTGTGTGTATGCGTGTATGTATGCGTGTGTGTATGCATGCGTGTGTATGTACTCGCGTGTATGTATGCGTGTGTATTTATGCGTATGTAAGCGTGTGCGTATGTACACGCATGTATATGCGAGTGTGTGTGTGTGTATTTACGCATTAGATTCACCATGGTCTTTGGATCACGTGTTAGACTCGTGATCGACAGCTATTTCCCTCCCGAAAGAGCTCAGAGCTCGTATATGTGTGTGTATGTGTATGTATGCGTGTGTATGTGTGTGCGTATGCGTGTGTGTATAAGTATATATGCGTGTGTGTATGGGTGTTTGTGTAATTTGTTGTATTTACCTAGTTGTATCTTACGGGAAGGGGAGCTACGCTCGTGGTGTCCCGTCTCTGTAACTCGCAGTATCTAATTTGTACTTAAATTCGTGTATGGATTTTTGGACACCCTATCGTTTCGTCAGGTCTGTTCCATACATCCACTAGTCTGAGGGGAAAGCTGTTCAAATTCAGGTCTCTTCTATAACTGTCCTTTTTGAGCTTCCTTCGATGTCCCCTTGTATTCCTCTTACCCCAATTTAGTCAGTGTTCTCTATGAAGGACTTCCATGCCTTTCAGAATTCTGTAGGTGATCAACAAGTCGCCTCTTTGTCTCCTTTGTTCCAGAGTCGGCAATTCTAGTTTTGACAATTTCTTTTCCTATGGCAATTTTGATATGTATGTATGTATGCGTGTGTATGTGTATGAATGTATGCATGAGTGTGTGTATGTATGTATATATGCATGTGTGTATGTATGTATATATAATATATATATATATATATGTGTGTGTGTGTGTGTGTGTGTATGCGTGTGTATGCGTGTGTGTATGCGTGTATGTGTATGCGTGTGTGTGTATGCGTGTGGGCGTATGCGTGTGTGTGTGTATGCGTCTGTGTATGTATGCGTGTGTGTATGCGTGTGGGTGTGAATACAAGGGTGTATGCGTGTGTGTGTTTGAGTGAGTATGTATGAGTATGTGTGTGCCTGTGCGTGTGTGTATGCGCGTGTGTGTTTATGCGCACGTGTATGTGTGTGTGCGTGTATGTATGAGTGTGTATATGTGTGTGAGTACGTATGCGTGTGTGTTTATATTCACCTTGGTCTTTGTATCACGGGTTGGACTCGTGATCGACAGCTTTTTCCCTCCCGAAAGAGAGCTCAGAGCTCGTATGACCGATCTATGGGTAATGCTGTGACCTTACAAGCACACACACACCCAACTCCCTGCCCACGAGAGTTGGTGTAACGACTCGAAGCGCAGCGATACTGAAATTATTTCAGCCCTGGGCAGGATTCGAACCCGGACCGCCGTAGTGACAGACGGAGACTTTACCAACCACGCCACCGAGTGTATGTATGTATAGTCTGTGTCTACAGAATGTGTGTATATATGTATGCGTGTGTGTATGTATGCGTGTGTGTATATACGCGTGTGTATGTATGCGTGTGTGTGTGTGCCTGTCTGTGTATCCCTGTATGTGTATGCATGTGTGTATGCGTGTATGTGGTGTATGTGTGTATGTGTATACGGGTGTGTATGTATGCGTGTGTGCGTGTGTGCATGCGTACGTGTGTGTGTATGTGTGCGTGTGTACGTGTGTGTATGCGTGCGAGTGTATGCGCGAGTTTGTATTATGCATGGGTGTGTGTATGCGAGCATGTGTGCGTATGCGAGTGTGTGTGTATGCGTGCGTGTGTGTGTGTGTGTATGCCTGCGTGTTTGTTTAAGCGCGTACGCACGTGTGTGTGTGTGTGTGTGCCTGTGTGTATGTGTGTGTATCTATGTGTGTATGTATGCGTGTGTGTATGTACGCGTGTGTGTATGCGTGCATATGCATGCGTGTGTGTATGTGTACCTATGCGTGTGTGTTCGTATGTATGCGAGTGTATGTATTTATGCGTGTGTGTTCGTATGTATGCGAGTGTATGTATTTATGCGTCTGTGTGTACAGTATGTGTGTGTAGATATGTGCGCGTGTGTATATATGCATGCGTGAGTGTATGTATGCATTTGGGTATATACACATATGTATGTATGCATGCATGCATGCGCGCGCGCGCGCGCGTGTGTGTGTGTGCCTGTCTGTATCCCTGTGTGTGTATGCATGCATGTATGTGTGTGTATGCGTGTATATATATATACATATATGCGTGTGTATGCGTGTATGTGTATGCTTGTGTGTGTGTATGCTTGTGTGTGTATGCCTGTGTGTGAGATTATATATGCATTCGTGTGTCAGGGTATGTATGCGTGTGTGTATATTTGTACATGGGTGTGTGTGTGTGTATGTATACGTGCGTGCGTCTATTTTTGCGCGTGTGTGTGTATGCGTGCGTGTGTACGAGTGTGCGTGTATGTGTGTGTGTATATGTGTATGCGTGCGACTGTATGCGTGAGTTTGTATTATGCTGGATGTGTGTGTATGCGAGAGTGTGTGTGTATGCGTGCGCGTGTGTGTATGCCTGTGTGTGTGTATGTGTGCGTGTGTGTGTATGCCTGTGTGTGTATGCCTGTGTGTGTATGTATGCGTGCGTGTGTGTATGCGTCCATGTTTGTATGCGTGCGTGTGTGTATGCGCGCGTGTGTGTATGCGTGCGCGTATGCGTGCGTGTGTGTGTGCGTGTGTATGCGTACGTGTGTGTGTGTGTGTGCGTGTGTATCCATGCGCGCGCGTGTTTGTATGCGTGCGTGTGTCTATGTGCGTGAGTGTGTGTATGCGTGTGTGTGTACGTGTGCGTGTGTGTGTATGCATGCGTGTGTGTATGCGTGCGTGTATGTGTGTATGCGTGCATGTGTGTATGAGTGCGTGTGTATATGCGTGCGTGTGTTTGTGTATACGTGCGTGTGTGTGTTTGCGTGCGTGTTTGTGTGTATGCGTGCGTATGTGTGTGTATGCAAGCGTGTGTGTATATGCATGCATGCATGTGTGTGTATGCATGCGTGTGTGTATTAGTGTGTGTGTATGCGAGTGTGTATGCGTGCGTGCATGCGTGTGTGTATGCGTGTGCGTGTGTGCTTGTATGCATGCGTGTATGTGTTTTTGTAGTTGTGTGTGCATGCGTGCGTGTGTATGTGTTGTGTATGCGTGCGTGTGCGTATATGCGTGCGTGTGTGTATGCGTGCGTGTATGTGTGTGTGTGTGTGTGTGTGTGTGTGTGCGCGTGTGTGTGCGTGTTTTTGTGCGTGTGTGTGTTTTTAAGCGTGTGTGTATGCGTTTGTGTGTGTGTGTGTGTGTGTGTGCGTGTGTGTGTGTGCGTGTGTGTGTATGCGTGTGTGTGTGCGTGTGTATGCGTGCGTTTTGTGTTTGTATGCGTGCGTGTGTGTGCTTATGCGTGCATGTTTGTGGCATGCGTGTGTGTTTGTGTGCATGCGTGCGTGTATTTTCCTAGTTATATTTACCTATTCGTATCTTACGGGAAGGGGAGCTACGCTCGTAGTGTCCCGCCTTTGTATCTCGCTGTGTCTAGTTTGCGTTTAAATTCGTGAATTGTTTTTGCACACACTATTGTTTCGTCCAGTTTGTTCCAAGTGTTCACCACTCTGTGTGGAAAACTGTTGTTCTTCAGATCTCTTCTGTAATTATGTTTTTTTTTTTTTGTTTCTTTCCATGTCCTCTTGTGTTTCTCTTGTCCCAATTTAACAAGTCCTCTCTATCGAGTATTTCTGTGCCCTTCATGATTCTATAGATGGTAAGTAGGTCGCCTCTCTCTCTTCTTTGCTCCAAAGTTGGTAACTCCAATTTAGCCAGTCTCTCTTCATATAACAATTTTGGAAGTGCTGGAGCCATTTTTGTGGTTGCTCTCTGGATTCTTTCAATTTTCTTTATATTCTTTTTGGTACTGGATGGCCACAATGTCGCCGCATATTCTAGTCTAGGCATTTTCAGTGTGTCTAATATTTTTTCTAATAATTTCTTCGTCCAAATATGTAAATGCCACTTTTATTGATTTTAGCACGCTATAGGATTCCCCGACAATTTTGTTTATTTGTTTATCAGAGGGCAAGTCGTTTGAGATAATTTTTTTTCAGATCTCACTTTCTTCACCTCCTTAGTTCCAGTTTTATATTGTGTGTGTATGCATGCGTGCGTGTGTGTATGAGTGTGTGTGTAGGCGTGCGTATGTGTAGGCGTGGGTGCGTGCGTATATGCGTGCGTGCGTGTGTGTGTGCGTGCGTGTGTACGCGTGTGTACATCCGTTTGTGTATGCATGCGGATATGTGTGTATGCGTGCGTGTGTGTCTATGCGTGTGTATGCATGCGTATGTGTGTGTGTATGCGTACGTGTGTGTGTATGCGTGCGTATGTGTGTGTATGCGTGTGTGTATGAGTGTATGTATGCGTGTGTGTATGAGTGTATGTATGCGTGCGTGTATCCCTGTGTGTGTGTATGTGTATTTACCTAGCTGTATTTTACGGGAAGGGGAGATGTATTCGTGTTGTACCGTCTCCATGTCTCGTTTTATCTACACTGTTTTTAAATTCGTGTATCGTTTTTGCACACACCACATTCTCATCTAACCTGTTCCAAACGTCTATTATCATGTGGGGAAAGCTGTTCTTTTTCAGGTCTCTTCTATAATTGTCTTTCTTGATTTTCTTTCCATGTCCTCTTGTATCTCTACTATCCCATTTCCCCAGGAATCTGCTTTGCCACTTGCTTCCCATTCCTCCCAATTGACGACATCACAATTAAAATCTCCAATAAGGACTTTGTTCAATAATCTTTCCTTGGGAAATAAGAGTTGTATCATTTCACATTTCTTCATATTCAGTTTCATCCCAAGCTCTTGTCATGGGGGAACATATGCCACCATGAAATCTCTTCTGTTGTATCCTTTAGTACTGATTTTGAGGTGAATTGCTTTAGTTCTGCCTTCACTCAGATTTGCTTCTTCCCCCTTTACATCACTTTTTCACCACAAACATTATTCCTACACCATTTTTATCTTCTCTGTCTCTTCTCCAGGTGTATTTGTTGTTCCCCAACTGTATATCAACATTTTTCGGGAGTTTAGTTTCTACTAGACAATATAGCAGGCTCATTTACCCTTAAGGAGTCATTTATCTCCAGCCTAGATGAAAGTAATCCATCAACATTACCATATTCTATTCTAAGTTTCCTTGTAGTGTTTACTTTACAATACTGCCTTGTTTTCTTAGAAACCATTTCCTCACCTTCTAATTGACAACTGAAAAAAAAAAAAAAAAAACTTTGGTCCTCCTATTATTTTTGGCTTTGGCTTCACTAGGCTTTCGTTTCTTTACTTGTTCCTCTTCATTAGCATCTTTCCTAATCCAAATCTCTTTTAACCTTTCTCCTCATGCTAACTTCCAAGAGTTCCTGATTACTTCTTTTGCCATGGCTTGAACTTTATTTTCATTGGACGTGCACAATTTCTTTTATACTTGCCTAAACTATAAAATACATGCTATCAATCTGGTCTGTATATCCAAGTCCTTCCCAGAGCTGATGTAATTTCCCTAATTATTCGGATTTATTTTTCTTGATGTAACTTCCATGAGGTGTTGTATTCTTCTCGGCATCCAAAGAGTAAGACATCTAGACATGTCTAGAACATCTGATGAGAGATTCCTTTATTATATATAACCTTGACTATTCCTTCTTACAGGCTCTTTCCTGTTCCATGATCTCTCTTAAGGTTACTCTATTTCTCCTCTCCTCATTAGTTGTTGGCCTATCCTCTTTTTCCTCCACGATGTTTAGATTTTTCTCTCATCAAATTTTCATTTTCCCTTCTCAATTTATCAATCATGTGTGTGTATGTATGTACATATGCATATGTATGTATGTATATTATATATATATATATATATTTTGATACATATATACATATATATATATACATGTATATATATACATGTATATATACATGTATATATATATATATATATATATACATGTATATATACATATATATATATATATATATATATATACATGTATATATATATATACATGTATATATATATATACATGTATATATATATAACATGTATATATATATATATACATATATATATATATATATATATATATATATATATATACACATATATAAAGCAGCATAATCTCAGGAAAGAATAAAAGAAAGGAAACAAGGAAGACAGATGAAGAAAGCAAGAAATAAAGAAATGAAAATAAAACAAGGAAGAAAGGAAGAAATAAACAGATAAAAAAGAAACAAAAGAAAATTACATAAAGAAAAAACAAGAACGAACAACAAAGGTAAAAAAAAAAAAAAAAAAAAAACTGATGGAACTGTAGGTGAGGTCCCTAATTAGCTGTACACTGTTGACATCTTACACTGACTTTCCGGAACCGAACGCGGTACTGAATGATCGGAGAGTAACTCTCAGCTTCCCACGTCAGTGTGTAGGACTCCTTCTCGCCGCCAGCAGGGCTGCTTGTCATCCGCGGCGTCTTGGGCAAACCTGCAGATCAATGGGAAGATTGTTACAGGATGAACTCTGGGAGCAGCGAGTGGGAAGAATGTATTGATTAGATAACTAACAAGATCATTATATAAATAAACAAACGAGTGAAAAAATATATGAATAGATACACAAGTTATCTAATCTCTTAAAACAATCGTTTCAACTCTCACTACATGGTTACTGAGTCTAATCCATTCGATAACGCCTCTGTTGGTCAACCAGTTCTTGCCTATTTCCTTCTTAAACCTAAATTTATCCAATACAAACCCATTACTGCGAGTCCTCCCCTGCCTTGTCTTTATATGATGACCTTGCCTGCATCACCCATGTTAAAGCCCCCCGACTCGTTTGAATACCTCAGATCATCCCGTATTCTTCGTCTTTCCAGAGAGTGTGAGTTAAGGTCCCTAAGCTGTCTTCATATGGTAATTTTCTAAGCCTTGTGTCAATTTGGTCATTCTCCTTTGTACCGATTCCAGTGAATTAATGATGATGATTCGGTTCAACATAGCGAAACTCCCCACTTTTAGTAGGCTAGGACGGTGCCTCTTTCAGAGGACTTTGTACCGTAGAATTTAATTAATCAAACCCTTGGTCCAACTCGCTAGCGACCAGTTCGAACTGTCGTCACCTCGATCTCCGCTCTAACAAATACCCTTAATTCTAGCGAATTAATACCCACAATTCTAGCGAAATGATACTCACAATTCTAGCGAATTGATACTCGCAATTCTAGCAAACTGATACCCACAGTTCTAGTGTATTAATACCCACAGTTCTAGTGTATTAATACCCCACAATTCTAGTGAATTGGTATCCTTACCGGTAAGCCTGAGTGTCCCATTGACTGTGCCGATGGTGTTGTAAGCGGTGCAAACGTAGTCTCCGAAGTCGTCTGGTGTGACGTCGGAGATGGTCAGGGTGTGGCGATGGACGCCGTCCTTTGTGGTCATGTGCGAGTCCCGTTCGACGCTCTGACCGTTCTTGGTCCAAGTGACCCGAGGGACAGGTCGTCCGTGGACCACGCAGACCAGTTTGGCTTCGTCTCCTTCGCCTGTGTGGAGGATGGCCTGGAAAGGAATAAGAATGTAGGAATGGAGGATGCTGTCCTTTACAACCTGTCATCCCTATCCATAAAGTTACCTACCCTTCTCTTAAAACAACCAATTGTTTTAGTGCTCACTACATGTGAATAAGTCTATTCTATTCGTCAACCCCTCTTGGTAAACCAGTTCTTGGCTATTTCCTAAATTTGTCCAATCTAAATCCTTTACTAAGAGTCCTACCCTGCTGTCTTACTATAACTTTGGCTGCATGACCCTTGGTAAAGCCCTTGACCCATTTGAATACCTATCAGATCACCCTACACTCTGTCTTTCCAGAGAGTGTTGGTCAAGGTGCCTAAGCTTGTCTTCGTGTGGTAAAAAGGTAAAATACAAATAGAATGGCAATTACGAGTGCCTCGTGGGATGATGGTGTTGCTAACTGGTAAGCCAGTGTGAAGAATTTTATGACCTAGCTACGGGTCTCTCACTTCTGGCCATCCCTTCCCTGACTAAAATGGTCATGATTTTGCCAGAGTAAGAAAAGCCCATAGCGAGCGTCACATTACTGTGGGGTTTAGAAAGCCACAGACGCTTCAGAGAGAAGGTGAATGTCAGGAGTCCCATCTTACTTGTCCAATGTAGATCTGGTGTGAAAGTGCATGTAGAAATCACGCTAAAGTGTAAATGACCTGGTAGACTGCACCGCTTCACTTTTTGGGGTTTGTTGCAAAAAGACTGCACCGTGTGATGGAGTCTCCTCCACAAACCTCCGGGGGTCTTAGAAATCAGAGATCGGAATGACTTACCTGTTCGGTGTTGATCTCAGGCGGGTACTCCACTTCAATGGTCATGTGTCCAACGTCGGCTTCCCCGACTCCATTGCTGGCCATGCAGACGTAGGTCCCCTCGACGTAGCGGTCCACGTCTTCCAGAACAATACTCAGACCCTGTGCCGAAGAAGGAAGCTGTGGAAATCCCTAAATCCGTTACTGATGATTGATGGTGACGATTCGGTTTAATTCTGCGAACTCCTTTCAGGAGGCTAGGACTGTGCCCTCAATAGAGGATTTTGTTGCGTGGAATTTAACGAAACGTGACCTTGGCCCAACTCGCTGGCGGTAGGGGTCGAGTCACCGTCACCTCCACCTCCGTCGCAATTAGCGACGCTCTAACCCACTCAACCAGCGACCCTTTGTTCCTAGTTTATTTTATTATACATATATTTTATTGCCTCTTACTACAGCCGTAACGTCGTATCCAGATTGTTGTTACCAGTGCGGCTTTATCTACTTGTTCCCTCATCCAAAAAATACTATTAATTCTATTACTATTGTCTTTATAATACGAGCATGCATTCCCACAAGAAACCCAACACAGAACATTTCTAGTGCAGCAAGCCACTCACCTGTTCCATCAACTCCCCCGAGGGAAGAGAGCCCTCAGTGCGGCTCCAGGTGATGATAGGGGTCGGATTGCCATCGGCCTGGCACTTGAGTTCGACACTCGAACCCTGAGCCACACGTTGCGTCTCCGGACTCAGGACGACAACCTGTCCTCAGCGGAATAATTGGGTCAGGTCAAGTTACATAAGAATGGAGGAGACTACAAGAGACCATAAGGCCTATAATAGGCAGTCCATGTCCCTTAAGTATAAGAGCATAATGAAGGAGAATGCAAGAGACCATAAAGCCTACACTAGGCAGCTCCATGTCCCTTACCACAGGTCATCCCTATTCATAAAGTTATCCAATCTCTTCTTAAAACAACTAATTGTTTCAGCGCTCACTACATGGTTATTAAGTCTATTCTATTCATTAATCATTATGTTGGTTAATCAGTTCTTGCCTACTTCTTGAACCTAAACCTACTCATGTGTGAGGTCACTTCCTCATTAGAATACCCAAGTACTTGTGGTTATGGTTATGAACTACCTAGAACAGACCGCCCAATCTCGCATACATACATACATATACCAAAGGCTTTTCCCCCTACACGGGGGGTAGCCAAAAAGAAAAAGGCATAGAAACCACTCCCACCCATTTCATTTCCTATATATTCCACTCCCCTCCACCCTCCCTCTTATCTTGGCACCTCCTGGATGACGGGTCATCCCTGCATCCTGTCCACTGCCCGATCTCGCAGGATCACATTTTGTGTGAGTGGAAGAGATGTTTAGAAAAATGAAATGACAGTCGTGTATAAAAGAGGGTTATTGCATGTAGCAGGAGACTAGGGCATTGAGACTTACATCTATATCAACAATGTATCGTGATTTTTTCCCTAGCTTTACCCGACATGTCACACCAGACGACCTTTCCTGACCTCTCTGACCTCGCTTAAATACCATTTAACTTGACATTTATATGCATGTGAATTGAAAAGGTTTGTAATTTGATACCTGAACATTGGACAAGTCTCGAAATGCAATATATTTTGCATGTTAACATCTGATGATTTTCAAAGAATTTCTCTACGTTACCCAATTCCCAAAAGAAGTTAACTAAAAACATTTAGCACACAAGCAAAAAAACTCGTCTTGATAAAAATTGCATCAGAGAAAACCTATTGCCTAGATACACAAGTATATGTTTATCATAATCCAAGACCACCACAACACTGATTACACCATCGAGCGTACAAAAGAGCCAAAACCCGATATCAACTTGTACCCAGTAATGGTGATTGCCAACTGCCGTCATATATCCTTCGCTTTCCTGGCTCCCGACGCAACCCGCGATGAACAGTAACATAACCGAGGCCTTAACGTATATGTACATATAACCAAACTGGCCGTCGCGAGACTCAATCCAGGGACCATCATAATGAAAGACCACAGCGCTACTGATTACACCATCGAGCGTACAAAGGACCCAGAGCTTGATATCAACTTGTACTCAGGAATGAAGGTGAAGACCAGGTTGTGACTCTTTTGTACGCTCGTTAGCGTAATCAGTAACACGGCGGGCTAGTATCATGATGGTTCCCGGATCTCGCGACAGCCGGGCTGAGTATCTGAAACACTTCACTGATATGAGTGATTTGTTCCATGATGGTATATGTACATGTTTATGTATAGAGCGTCTAAGGGAATTAAACGTTATAACACATTGGTAAGATGAACTATAGATACCATCTTCAGAAAACGTTTTACAAATATACGTATAACACGATCACTGAGGATCACTGAGAAGGATCACAGACAGCGATAATAATACATTTATTTTCGTACATTATTTCTTTCATGCTGAAGAGGATCAGTGATCGTAATATACAGATCTTCGTAAGACATACTTTTCTCCGAAAGTGGGACCTATAGTATGTGTGCACGTTTACATATATAGAGAACTTACTTTGGGTGGATACTTGACGTCCAACTGATGCGCTATTTCGATGACTGGCGAGGACTCGACCCGACACACGTACCTCCCGGCATCCTGCTTCCGTACATTGCTCAGGACGAAAGAGTCACCGGATTTGGTCAATGTTCTTCGCCGGCTGACCTGAAGGAAGAGGAGGGTCTCATTAGAAGTCGGCAATGACATGCGACAGAAGGTACAACTGTCGTCAAGTACAACCATTACAGTGGTTGTGGCGTTGGTCTAGAATCTAGACTCTAGATGTACGGTTCGCAAACTAGGGGACACGCCTCCCCCCCCCCTCCCTCTGGGAGGCATGAAAAGAATACAAGGTGTGAGGGGGAAGTCATCTGCTCAAAAATAATGTTTTAATAAGAATAATGAAATCATTCCAAGAACAAGCACCTGTCGTTACGTACGTGCAAATTTTAATTCTATCAAACAAGGTGTCATACAAGATAGTTTGGGAACCCACTGGTCTAGATGATATTTGTATTTATGTGGCAGAAAGATTAACGATAAAAAATAACAGCCCAAATTGATCCTGACGTTACTGTGTACACAGACACTTGTCTCATGCAGCACATTTTGATGCAATGTCGGGTACAATTTCTGGCAACAGATAGGGCATCAATGTGAGGTTGACAACTACTGAATGAGATACTTCAGTGTTCTGTTCAAAATTATCACTATGAGCATAATGGTATTTTTTTTTTCTTAGAAGTTATTACGAGTGTCTGTATGTCACAAAGATAGCACATCAAGAAGAATCTAACTTATTTTGTTTGGAGAAATATCTTTAAAGCTTTACCTTATTATCACCAGCGTAAAGTAGGCGACTGCTATTCGCGGGAGAGAAGTACTTGAAGATAAGGAGGTGTCTGCCTACAGAAGAAAAGATAGATTAGTAAGGAGTATCAACAACAGAGGTAGAAAGACACATACCTTGTACCACTTGGTTCAGTGGTTCTTAAGAGTATGTACGATTCCCTGAGAGGATCTGGTGAAAGTCACCGATCCCATCCCTAGAGAATATTCAATACATCAAATCACCCCATGACCTTTCAGTACATAAATAGCTCGGTGTTATGTTTGATTTGCATTTATGACAAAAAGCCTGAATCAGTAATGATATATATAGCATGTTTAATGATACTGACAAATGTTCATTATAACCATGTGCAAATCTCCGCTAGAAACGAGGCAAAGCAGAGATGAATGAAATAGATTGGCGACAGCCAAAATGAAAGCTACCCGTGGTACGGTAGAGGTCAAGAGTCCAACGATCACCGTACAAGATTACGCTTACAACCCTTAAAACAGTTTTGGCCACTGACGTTTGGGCCATAGGCCAGCAACCTAGAATGTTTGGGACACGGGGCCAACCTTAGGTAGATGGGCCGCGAGATAAAATATCGTATATGTGTATTATTTTCATATATGTTTGGTTAGGGATAGGTTTGCTTTATTATAAAAAAAAAAATCATATCGTGCCCCATGCCCCAAACGTCCTACATTCTTTACCCCCCCCCCAAACTTTAGAAAAAGTTATCAGGTTAACCTACACAAACCCTAATTCCATCTTACCCAGGTTCTCGACAGCGCAGGGGAAGGTGATGTCGCCGGCTATTTCCACCGAGAAGCTTTGCTCCATCGAACTGAACTTCGGTGGCTCAAGCTCCACGTAGTCGTCCTCATAACCAGGATCCTCTCCATAGTATTCATAATCCTGCTGAGTGTGTCCAGCTGCAAAGAAAAGAACGCAAGTTAAGGGCAGGTAATAATAATAAAATTCATCTACAACTTATCGAAGCTCAATGTCAGTGCTTAGCACTTTCGTGGCTTCCCAACCCTTTTCCACAGTGAATCGGTGCTACATATATATATAT
This sequence comes from Oratosquilla oratoria, assembly GCF_046742065.1. Taxonomy (NCBI): domain Eukaryota; kingdom Metazoa; phylum Arthropoda; class Malacostraca; order Stomatopoda; family Squillidae; genus Oratosquilla; species Oratosquilla oratoria. Next base: position 31,199,493 of record NC_134784.1, read on the forward strand.
ATATATATATATATATATATATATGTGTGTGTGTGTGTTCTAGCACCTGGCCAGCCTGGCCGAGCCAATAACAGATATTTCAGATTTCATAATCACCCATGATCACTCCAACACATCAGGCCAAAAAAATTTACCAAATGTTTAA